>NC_056733.1:1494131038-1494293538 GCF_019279795.1 Protopterus annectens | reverse complement strand
CATCTGTCTCCTCCACTAGAACATCCAGCCTGGAATAATCTTCAGCCGGTCCATTAGATCATCGTGTTCTCTTCTGATACCTCCCCAGAGCATCCCACTGAGGAAGTCCCTTGGAAGACATTGTGTAAGAGGAGGCACATAGTTTCCCCTAGGAATCTGTCATGGGGGACACCAATTTTGATGAGATGAAGGGGGCCCCCAGATCACCACATGAAAATGTGTTTTTTGAGACTTCCTGGAGCTCTTGAAACTGAATGGTGGTTGTTCCTCTTTCACCCCCTTCCAGGAGGAATTGGTGTTCCTGGAGGCTTTCTGGTCTGGCCTGTCTACTTGTAGGGTGATCCCCCCTCTCCACCCCGGCTGATGAGCTCATTGACCTTGTTTCTCACTGGGTGTGGAAGGAGCACTACAATGTAGAGCCAATACTGAAAAGACCAGACAAGATTTTAGCTCCCTCTAAGGACCACACATACTAGAATAAGGAAGTCCCAGTTGATGCCATGGTTGTGGCTGCAGCCATTAAGAAGGAACTGCCACAACAGAGTTCCTCTGTCCACCCCAATAATAGAGAGTTCAAGGCTTTGTACAGGTTTGGGAAGTGCATGTAGATTTCAGCGACCTTTGCCCTCAGGTCGCTAAATTATCTGGCAAATTTTATGAGGTTACAAAGAGATCTGACCAAAGAGCATGCCAAATCTCTTTCTGGATACATGTTAGTTAAGGATGGAAATAGAATCTCCTTGCAACTGGCCACTCTCCAGTCTATTTCATGAGGTTGATCTTCCATGCAATGGAAGGTACCTCATGAGTGGTGGATTCAGGCATAGCCATCAGGGGACTTGCCTGAATATGATTATGTCATTTTGTGGACCCCTTTAAGTCTTCGTTCATCAGTGCACCTTTTGATGGATCTTCCCTGTTCAGCCCCAAAGTTAAAGACATGCTCTCCAGATGTGAATAAGAGGGAAAGACTCTGTCTGCCATGGGTGTATGTTTTTCAACCCCTCAAAGACCTTTTTCTAGGAATCAGTGCGGAGATAGAAAAATGTGGTTTAGAAAATCCCAGGGTTCTTTCAAGATTCATGCAGAGATAGTTCCCCCAGGGGCAGAGGGGGTAACTCAAATGGAAGACACCATCCTTGTGGCAGAAGTGGCCCACAGAAGCAGGGCTTCAGGAATTCTTTGTCGGATAAGCCCTGTTATTGTTTCTGAAAGGAGGCCTGGCTGTTCCCCTCTGGAGACAGGCTAGGGCTGTTGTCTCTGCATCAGGGAGCCTGACTATCTATTACAAGAGATTCCTGGGTGCAAAGAATCTTATCTAGAGCTTATACTATACCATTTTCTCTAAACCCTCCCACCAATGTGAAGAAAATTCCTGATGCTCCACCCAGTCAGATGGAAGCAGCTTCTGTAGAAATAAAAAAAAGCTGCTAGAAAAAAAGAGTAATCTAGGAAGTTTTCCAGGCCAAAGAGGATCCGGAATTTACTCAAGATTCTTCTTCTTAGTGCCAAAAAAAGACAGGGGACTTGAGATCATTTCTGGATCTCAGCAAATTAAATCAATTCATATGGTATTCAAAGTTTTGGATGGTCACATTTCAATCCATTTTGCCTCTGCTGCAAAAGGACGATTGGATATTCTCGATAGATCTTCAGGATGTGTACTATCATATCAAAATGAACAGGCGCTCCAGAAGATGCCTGCACCTCTGGTTAGGAGCCAGTCATTACCAGTTCAGTGTACTGCCCATTAGTCTTACCACAGCCCACAGGATGTTCAGCAAATGCATAACAGTCGTAGCAGCTCAAGTGAGACTGCTGTGATTTTGAGTATTTCAGTATAGTGACTTCAGTCCTAACTATCCCAATCAGACATTGACTTCTGCAGGCAAGGGACTATTTGCTCTAGTTGTGTGTTCGTCTGGGAATCAGTCTCAATTACAACAAATCTCAGCTCATGCCTACGCAGAGCCTGGAGTTCATAGGTGGTCATGTGGACACAGTCATTCAGATAGCCTGTCTTCCCTCTACTGCAACACAGACACTGTGGTCTCAAGTCAAGAAAGTGTTTCAGAGTTCTTCTCTTCTCACCCAATTTATCTTGCAAGCCCTGGGATCAGTAGCAGCAGCTATCACCCACATTTCTCTGGCCAGGTTTTACATACAACTTCTTCAGTGGACACTTTCTGTCTCGTGGTCCATTCTTCAACACCAGTTAACTACTCCAGTCAAGATTACCCAAGTGTGCAAAAAATATCTTCTTTGGTGGATTCATTTATGCCAGACCTACAAAGGCCATCTGTTTGTTCTCCTCATGCCCACGGCCACGGTGACCAAGGATGCCTCTCAGTTGGGTTGGGGGGTACTACTTGAGAAGGACAGTCAAAGGTACATGGTCCCCCAAAGAGGCCAAGATGCATATCAGTGTCTTGGAGATGAGAGCAGTTCTCCTAATATTGCAAGCCTTTCAAGACATTCTCCCATCTGGGAAGATTTCTGTTTAGATGGACAATATGTCAGTAGTGTGGTACATCAAGAAACAGGGAGGAACCAGATCTTAGCCACTTTGTCAAGGAGCAATGAGAATGTGGCAGTGAGCAATCTCTTTTGGTCACTTTTTCATAGCAATGCACATTCCAAGGAAATGTATCCTGATTGTGGACAAACTAAGTAGGTCCATTCTGATGCCTCGTGTGTGGTCTCTCAATGTCAAAGTGGAAGAAAGGATTTTCAGTTGATGGGGCAAGCTGTGTTGCAACCTATTTGCCTCTCCTCTCAACCACAGATGCAACAGGTTCTTTGCTGTGGTCCCCACAATGGGGGAGTCACTGAGAATTGCTCTAGTCCACAACTGGCTCTCTGGTCTTCTTTATGCTTATCTGCAGTCATCTCTCATGCCCAAATTTCTACAGAAATCATTCTAGTTGAAAAGCGCAGTTATTCTCATTGCACCTTTCTGGCCTTGTCAGATCTGGTTCCCCTTCCTTTGGCCTCACCTTCTATATCTAACGTGGATATTGGATCCCACTCCAGACCCCCTGTCTTCTGAAGGGTATGACTTATCCAGATTTAACAGTCCACAATCTGATTGCATGGTTTGTCCAATTTCTTTGATTGCTAGACAGTCCAAGCTGTGCACTTCGGTATGTTATATCTTCTTATCTTCACAAAAAAAATTCTACTAGGAAAGTTTACAAAAGTAAATGGAAGAGATTTGTTTTCTGGGCCCTTAGTAAGGACCTGGATCCTTTTTCAGCTCCCTGTGCCATCTGTCTTTGAGTTTTTAGCTTTGGTTTTCAATGAAGATGCTAGCTTTTCTACTGTTAAAGTACAATTGGCTGCCATTTCAAATTTTCACATGGGCCAAATAAATAAGTCTACCTTAGTTTCTTCTAAACTGTGTAAACTTTTATTAAGAGAGCCTTTTTATTGAGACCCATGTTAAAAGATCCTATTCCTCCTTGGGATTCAACTTTCATGCTTTAGGCCTTGACACAAGCTCCCTACGAACCTTCAGCCAAAGCAGGACCAACATTTTTGTCTTGGAAAACCATTTTTCTGGTAGCTATCACATCAGCTAGAAATGCATCCAAACTCCAGGCTATATCTTCTAAGCCTCCTTACCTGTTTTTTTTTTTTTTTTTCACAAAGATAGGGTAGCCTTACGAACAGATCCATCTTTCTTGCCTCACCTTCCTGCCCATCTTCTCCCTTCCTTTGCTTCTGGAAAGATTAGAGAGTTGCACAGGAACCTCTGTTCCTTGTTTGAGTTCCATCTTCTTTTTTCCTTTCTACCTTTGTTAATTTACATAATAGGTTGTCCCTTTGTATGTAGGTGCAGCAAACTCAATCTAAGGTATGCTAGGTTAGTGGGGCATTATGAATAACTCAAGATTTCTTGGATCCATTGATCTGGTAGAAGTGGCTGAGTTAAATCCAAGTCTCAGATCCGAACCCATCAGTTGAGGAAGAATGAAAATAGTCCAAATGGATGTAACGTTATGGTGAGTACATAACTTTTTTTCTAACCAGTTGAGCTTCTTCAGTGTTAAGCAGTGGTTTATAATGTAGGCTGCATTAGCTGCAAATTTGGCTATTCTGTTAAACCATGCCTCTAACTTATTTAGTAGGGTAGCTTGAATGTCGGTTAATATGGGCGATGCCTAGAGAAGGGAGGGCAGGATGATGCTAAGGATTTTCTTGATGGGTCTGTGAGAAAGGGGAAGTACAGTGTTTGGTGATTTTTCTTGAAGGTCTGAGTAGTATGCAGGTCAAACTTTAGTCTATTGACTATTATGACTCCTAGTAGTTTGTTTGTTGTTTGTTACAGTTTCTATAGTGTTGGTGTTTGTTGAAGTAATATTAAAGGTTGTTGAAAGAGACCTGGGTGTGAAAAGCATTATTTATTTATTTTTTTACATTTAGTATTAGCTGATGAGAATTTAGCCATGATTCTATAGAAGTGAAGGAGTCTTGAGTCATTTGCTGAAGTAGTAGACAGGCTGAGGCTGAGCAGATGATGGTGGCATTGTCATCATATTGTATTAAGGTGACATGTTTACTGGCTTTGTGCAGTTTGTTTGTGAAAATATTGAAAAGTACTTGGCCTAGAATTGATCCTTGTGATACACTGACAGAAACAGGGAGGAAGGGAGATAGGCCTTGATTTCATTTTATGGCCTGTTGTTTGTTGCAGAGTTAGCTACAGAACCAAGTAAGAGCTGAATGAGATAGCGATTGGGAAAATAGTTCATTGATTAGGAGTTGGCGGGATACAGTGTCAGATGCTATTGACAGATCCAGAAACAGGGAGGCTAGTAGGTTACCATTGTTTCTGAGAAACTAAGCAGAGATGTTGTTCTGCTGTGGTCTGGTTGAAAGTCATGTTGTGTGGAAGAGAGTAGTTTATTGTTTCTGAGGTGGATTAAGAATTGGGAGTGTATGGATCTTTCTAAGATTTTGGACAGAGGGCAGAGAATTGCAATGGGATGGTAGTTGGAGAGGTCTGTGGCTGATCCATCTTTGTGAAGTGGTCTAATATGCAAATTTTTCCAGACATAGGGTAGATAGATTTTTGTGATGTGTCTATTTATGAGTATTGAGATGGGGTATGCAATGATGTCATCGGCTAACGTAAAGTACTTGGGTGGGAGCTTGTCAGTAGCTGATGCAGTGGTTTTCAGTTTTTGAAAGCAATTTTTGATAGCTG
This sequence comes from Protopterus annectens, assembly GCF_019279795.1. Taxonomy (NCBI): domain Eukaryota; kingdom Metazoa; phylum Chordata; order Ceratodontiformes; family Protopteridae; genus Protopterus; species Protopterus annectens. The sequence goes on along the minus strand of NC_056733.1, from coordinate 1,494,288,329 downwards.
AGTTAGGTATTTGATGGAAAGAAAAATGACGAGTATTGTGAATATTCTTGGTGGGGATAGAGAAATGGGAGGGTAAATTCGATTCTAGTAGGGAGAGGACAGAGAAGTGTGTATTGAATTGGGTGGCTATGGGGTCAGTATCATTGCTTGTGATAGGAGATGGGGTGGTGGTTTGTCCAGGGTATAGTAGGGTTTTTATGGTTGCCCTGAATTGCTTAGGATTGTGGTGATGTTTGCCTTGAATTGAGTGAAAGAATGCAATTTTGTGTAGTTTAATCTGTTGTTTACATCAATTTCTAAGTTGTCTAAAAATGTGCCAGTTTTGTTGTGCTCTGTCTTTTTGCCATGTCTTCCAGGCTTTTCTTTGTTGAGCAGTGTGGCAGGGTTGCTTTTGGTTCATTTTGTTCTTATGGGAACTTACTCATTTAATATGTTAAGGGATGTGTTATTGAAATGATTAACTGCATCTCTAGTGGTAGTATTTTTAGAGCATTCCAGTTGTATTGGGAGAGGTAGTTTATAAATGTGTCTTTGCTAACAGAGGAGAGCCTGTGTACTTGTTTAGGGGTGTGATTAGTTTGTCTTGTGATAAATGTGGGGAGATGGTCACTGATGTTGTCTGGGAGACAGCCAAGTGTTTATGTTTGAGGGTGATGTGGTAAGGATCCAGTCTGGTAGGAGTGCCTGTTGGTTGCTGTGTTTGTCAGTTCTAGTGGGTGAGGTGATTACTGAATGAAATTGAATTATGTTAACAGAGAGGGGAGGGAAGTCAGTCTTTACAAGTAAATAGTCTATATTCACATCCCCAAGTGTAATAGTGTCTTTATTTACATTAGTGGAAAACAATTGAAGGATGTCTTCGAGAATGAGAATATGGTTGCCTGGAGGAATATGTATGACAGCAATGCAAATAGCTTTCTGCTTGTTCAGGTGTAGGAGGTTAATAGATATTTCTGTGTTGGGATAGTTGAGGTGACTCAATGGGTGTCTGGTGATGTTTAGTGTGTTTTTAAAAAGTATTGCAACCCCTCCAGCTTTTTTATGTACTCTGTTATTTATCGTGTTGTATCCCGGGGAAAGGATTTCTTCATCTTTAGTGTTTATTTTAGCCAAGTTTCAGTGATGTTTACAATGTCCGGCTTGTGAGCTGTAATTGATCCACAGATATCTGGAATTTTGTTTTAGATGTTTCTAAACTATGTGCATTAATACTAGGTAGTGGTTAGGATTAGTGAGTTGTGTGTCGGTAGTGGTGAGAGCTGATGGGTTAGATAAGGTTTGCTTGGTTTGAAGGGATGTTCCAAGGTTTGGGTGGATGTCTCCACAGCATGGAAGAGTGGAAGTGTGGTGAGGGAAGTTGTGCCATTTTTTTATATTTATTTCTTATGTCTGATATTGATGTATAGGTCTGGTAGTTCACTTTGATGTAGCTGAAACTGTAGAGGATTTGTGTTCATAATGGGTTGAGGCTATGTGCAATTTTGTAGTTGATGGGTGTGTGCTGACTTATAGTATAGAGTTGGGAAAATAGAGTGATGAGGGAAGGGGAGTGTGGTAGGATGTGGCAGTGGTGAATATGCTTAGTGTAATTGTGAGAGTAGACTGGAAGAATCACGCGTACAAAAGTTTAGGATAATATAGAGTTAGCTGGGTGGAGGTTATATGCTATTTTTGTTGGAGTAGATTGGGAGAAGTAAGTTAGGTGGGTCTGTGATTTTGGCTTGCAAGTTGAGGAGTCAGGCAAGTTGGAGTTTTCAGTGAATTTGGTTGGTTGTTTTGCTGTAGGGGATGGGGATAGAATGGTATAAGTTTAGAAGAAGTGGGAGTGGGTAGGAATAGGGAGTAGGGTAGGGGAGTGGAGTGAGCCTCAGCATAGCAAGGGCAAATGGAGTGGGCTGAGAAGGTGGTACAGCTGTTGTGGGTGAAAAAACTCTTATCTGTAAGCTTGAAAGTTATATATGAATGGACAGTAAAATTGTATTGAAGTACTGAGGTGAAAGAAGAGATTTACGTATACTATGAGAATGCAACCTCAAAGATGTGTGAGATAGGCAGTAGACTGATGTAGTTGGGGAAAAAGAAAGTTTGGAAAAAAGAGAAAAAAAACTTTCTCAACTACTTTTGAAGCTAACCACATTCAATGTTCAAAGTAGAAGTTGTTTGTCAGTATATGAAAATTTCAGGACATGAAAAAGGGAAGAAACAAATCAACACAGAACTGCCTATAGAGGAAAACAAGGAGAGTCACAAAAAGAAGTAGCTAGAAAGAGCAGTTAGGAAGGTGCAGGCTGCCAGCAAGACTGTAGTGTAGCACATTAATTTGAGAGGGAAGGGAAAGATTAAGGTGCAGCAGAGGATGTTTTTTATTCTAGTTAAAACAGGCAAAAAACAGACCACTAAGTACTGGCCAAGCACAGAAGAGACGTTAAACTTGATATCATTTTCATCAGAGCATGACTAGGATAACAGAACAAACAAGTTAATTCCCCTTACACTGAATGAAAGACAAGTCTGTACATGTTTGTAGGGCTGGATTTTGTATTTATTCTGTTGTAGTCTTTGGTGTTGGGGGGTGCAGTCCATGACTGTCTGTCTAGTGCAAGTGGCTGAGGGTGGACAGTTGTTGGGGGCTAAATCTCCAAACAAAGTTGACTTCCTCTCTTTTGGTTGATTTGATTAGGGATGAAATTCCTAGTTTAGAAAGAGCATTTTTGACATCTTGAGAGATGAATTTATTATTGCATGCAGTGATTTTGTTTTCCTTTTACCTGTTTTGTTTTACCTGTTTATATTTAGGTGCCCACATAGTGGTTTGTTTTTATATTTGGCCTTGCAGTTACTTATGGCGGGGACAGATGCATCTATGCAGCTTTTCATATGTGTGTACAGTTTAGCAGTTAAGGATTTTGCAAACTCGTTGGGGATCATCAGATTTGAGGGGAATGTTGAATTTCATCATGTCATCATTCAGTTTTAGTAGATAAGCCTTTGCACAATCTCTGAATACTTAGGTATTTGAAGATGCTTTTAACTTCAGTCTAATGGTGAATGTGACTGATTTATGGTCTGCTTTGACAAGGGAGGAAGTAACAACAGATAGGGAACAAAGTTGTCCCATATCGGTGAAGACCAAGTCCAGGATTTTGTTTTCTGTAGCTGGGGTGCAGACTAACCTTTCCAGATAGCTTGTATTTATGAAATCCAGAAATCTCTGGGCATGTATGTCAGGGGATATGTAAGTCTCCCAGTTGATGGAAGGGTAGTTGAAGTCCCCTAGGAGAATGGTGTTTGTTTTAAAACATAAAGACTCCATGCTAGTCAGCTTGCGGGTATTGGGCAAGGGGAGACATAGAGGGGGTCCTGTGGTTAGCTGTGATATGATAAGGAGTTTTATTAATGATAAGTTTTGCTTTGGAGGATATCAAGGTTTTCATATTGTCTCAGGACATTCTGTTTTATGAATACAGAAACACTGCCATCTTTAGTGCCTTTGTCTAGTGTGGTGGGCCTGATTATATAGTAGGTGTTGAAACTCTGCACCGATGGGGTGCTCTCAATGGGCTTAAACCACATTATATTACTAAAGTGTGACAAATTCCTGATGATGATGTGACTCTTATAAAATCTGAACTTTTGCCTCAAAGAAAAAAGAAGCAATATAAAACAATGCCAGATGTTCATTTTATATACTTCTTTTAAATGAAATGTGCCATTACACAAATGGGCATATTCTTTATCCTTTATCGGTATAACATATATTTTTAGATATCTGACATTTGTCAGACTACTCCTATTTTTTGGATTAAAGATTATGATGCATATTCTAGGCATTTAAATAGCTATCAAAATAATCTGAAGGAAGCAAGTGGTACCGAGGATGCAGAACCTAATAAAGTAGCAAGGAGCATTTTGCATGGTGTACATTGTTTTACTGTTGTTTTTTTTTTTTTTTTTTTTTTGTGCTCTGTTATCTAGCTGTCTCTCCTGGACACCCTGCTGACCCACTCATACCTTCTTCAACAGAGCCCTGTAGCATATCTTTTCTTGGTGGGCAAGATGCAAGCAGACCAGGAGTGGGGCTGTCATTTGCTAAAAGACTTTGGGGGTTTTGCTTTAAGGCCCTATCCCCATTAGACTTGTCCAGCAGCCTGCTCAGGGCTTGGCTCACAGTAGGCATTAAGAGGATATGTCACTCACTTCTGCAAGTAGAGTGATACCGGAGGACCACCCTGCCCCCCATCAGATGCCAGCACTCCCATGTGGTCTTTGGTCTCTGGTCTCCACCCGAGACACTGGACTGTGTTCTCAATGTACCTGTCCCACACCCATTCCTCTCTTCACCTTTGGCAGCTCTGGCAGGCATTCAGTTCACTAACTAAACTTGGGTTATCTGGGTTATAGTCAGGGCTTTATACCTTTGCCGTCAGAGCTGTTTGAGTGGGGGAGGGGCATATTTGGAGTTGCAGTCACATCCACAGGGACAGCGAGAATTGAGGTGGAAGGAAGAGACCACAAGCCTGCAGCTTATGGAAAACAAGTGACAAACATCACAAAGGTAATAGAATGCAGAAGAAGACAACTTCTTTAAGTTTTAATGTTGCAGAGTTTTTTTATTTTATTTTATTTTTTGACATTGACAGTACTGTGGAAAGAAAAGAGTAGATCTATTGTCTTGAAATGTGTCAAGTCAGTGTAAATTGTGTGGGGGTCATGAAGGCAGATGCAGACTTTTTTTCTGTTGCCTACAAAGTCCTGTTCAGTTGATATGATTATAAAGTGTCTGCAGGGACATTACAAGGAAGAAGCTGAACTGTGTAAGTCTTGGAAAGTATCATAAAATCAATTAGTGCAAATCTGGATATACACAATCCATAGGGCATGTACCTGTTACAGATATGTTTTACACAGAAAAATACTGAATTATTCAAAACGTACATCTGTACAGCTGAATTCTGAAGTTAGGAGAATCACTATTTGTTATATCTGGGAAATAATATTTGGTATTCACACAACCCAAATACATAGAATTGTTTGGAATTCATTCTTTCTCTTCTTCCCACTTTATCCAGCTCGTTGTCGTAGGGAACCAGAGCTTATCCTAGCAAGCAGTAGGCACAGGACTGAAAACCAGTACTGGTTGGGGCAGTTCCATAGCAGGATACATGGCCGCACTCACTGTCGTACCACATACATGTCTACAGTCAGTTTAGGGGGTTGCAGCAACATCCACCTCTGCATCACTCTACCACACATTGTTTCTAACATTTTATTTATTTATTTATTTATTATATTTGTTTACCGGTGTAGTGTACTGATGACAATTTATTATTTACAAGCACATGAAACATACTAGCAAGAAACATATTGATGAAATATACTGGTAAACAATCAAGAAACATAATAATCAAATGTACAGGTAAAACATACAGTTCAGAAACAAACATTAAGAATGTCAGGCAAAATATATAATTCACAATTAAATATATTGCAAGAAGGTTAAAGTAGTGAGGAGTAAAAAATGGTAAATTATTATTATTTTTTTTTTGTAACAAGGGATGGAGTTCAAGGGAAACACTTGGTCAAGATTGGGTTATTCAGGAAGAAAATAAGAGGTTGTAAAACACTAATGATAGAAGAGAATAGAGAGAGAGTAGTAGTGTTTTGGTATAGATGGAGACTGGAAAGTAGGATAGTAGGAGAGGATGCAAGCTGGTAGTGTTGAATAAAGAAGGGAGGGGGGAGAGTTTTGACCATGGTGGTTAAGGTGGAAAAGGTAAGATATGAGGATGGAGATTTACAGACTAAGTAGAGAAATGTGGTCCTATATGAAGTGGAATGAATTGTTGAGGGTGATGCTCAGTAATTAAAAAATGCATAGGGGGAAGAGAGAGACATAGGTAATATTTCCACATTGGGAGCAGTGCATTTGGCTTGGAGTTTAAGGTGAGCTGGGAGATCTTTTCTGAAGGTGGATAGATAGGAATGTTCAATGAAGTCTTGTGGGAATGATTGCAGGAGGGAGGGGGCACTTATTGAGAAGGCATGTCTGGTAGTCTGAAGTGAGAATCTTGGAGTAGAGGGAGAGAAGTTACAGTTTGTGATACATGGCATTAAGTTATAAAATAATGTTTTTCTTCATGACATTTTGATGATAGAGGGGCAGTGGACTGTAGTCAAAGTAATTTAAAGAGTTGACTACCAAGTAGAAGAAGATTGGCTGTTTGTTTGATGGAGAGCCATTTTGCTTTTTTCAGATGTGAGGGTGTTAGTGATAAATTGGTATAGTCGGCGATAATTTAGAGTGTGGTGGTGTTATTTTTAGAGACTGAAGCAATGATGGGGAGACCATATTCTAGTTGTGCTAGTAGGATACTGTTTCCAATAGCTGCTTTGACACAACCAGAGTTTATTTTTGCTTTTTTCTTTGTGCATCTTGAAATTTAGTGATTGGTCAAGCCAGAGACCTACATTTGTGAAGGATATTGTGGTTCAAGTGAGGGATTTCTTTGTCAAAAGTGATTAAGGGTCTTGGGAAATTTTATGCATCTTTGTGGGGTGCCAAAGAGCATAGTTTTGATTTTAGATGGGTTTAGGAGGAGTTTGCATCAAAATAGCCAGTTTTTAAGTTGGTTTGTAGGTCTAACTGGAGTTATGATTGGATTGTAGAGGAGAATGGGCTGGATCTATAGATTACCGTGTCATCTGCACGTAGGAGTAGAGGAAGAGGTAGGAGGTCAAAGGGAAGATTGTTAATGAAAATTGGAGAAGGGTAAAGAAGAAGGAATGAAGCCTTGGGGGACCCCTTTGTGCATATGGACTGTGTCACAGAATGAATGACCCAGTTTGATTAAGTGCCTATTTTTCAAGAAATTTTCAAATCAAATCAGAGCTAATGCCAATTTCTGTAAGTGCATTCAAGAGGTGAAGGTGGTCAAAACTCCACAGTTGCTGAGAAGAAATCACAGAGGATGGTGAGGGTGGCTGAGAAAATCTTGGGCACAAACCTTCCTTCTATTCAGGAGCTCTTCTTTACAAGAGCAAGAAAGAGAACATACAAAGTATTAGCTGATTCGACCCATCCAGCCCACAACTGGTTTTCACAGCTTGCATCTGGAAGGCAGTACCGTAGCTTCTGCTGTAGGACTACCAGAGTCAGGAACAGTTTGTATCGTACAGCTGTGAGGCTTATTAACTCAGACACCAACCATAATACCTGATACATTGAAGCCTCTTTTTTATTTAATCCTGCAGCTCTGAGCAATTACAGCCAGTATTACTGTTACACAATATGATGGCTGTACTGAGTCACATATAGGGTTAACAAGTGTAATACAGTAACTTAACAGCTGCTATTCACTAGTCTTTATTTATTCTCTATCTTAACAGTAAAGGGGTTAGGTGGTGGGTATTTATTTATCATTTATCATTGGGGAATGGGTATTGAGTGTGTTTATGTAATGTGAACTACGTCATGCATGTCATACGTGTCGGTATTTTCTTTCTTATGTTATTCTCTGATACCGCTGTATCTATATTATTTGCACGCATTTCTCTCGTGAGCTGACATTTATCATTTCGTTTAGGTTGCAGTTGTGTGGTCCTAAATGACAATAAAGTTTCTTTGAATCTATTGAATCAATAAGGTTGGAAGTTTTTGTTAAATCAACAATGTATGTTATCTTTTCAGTGTCAAGCATGTTACTGTCTGTTAGGGTTTCGAGAACAGTTAATGTTCAGTGGTGTCGCCAAAAGCAATGCTGTTTTTGAGAGAGTAGGTGGTATTGTTGGATGTTTACCATGACTGGACAGTACAGTTCATACTGCCAGCACTGTTTCTGCAACATAGTGATTTTCTAGTTGTATTATTGACATTAGAGTGACAAAGTGGCACTGGAGTTAGAGTTGCAGACTCTCAGTTCTTTGTTCTTAAGTTTATTTATTATGGGATTTATTTATTATGGGATTCAGGATGTCTTATCTTGGAATCTGCTCATTCTCCATGTCTGCATGGGTTTTTGGTAGGTGCACCAGTTTCTTCCCACATTCTAAGACATGCTGTAGCTGAGTAATCCTGCAAATTGCCCAGAGGTGTATTGACGACGTGTTTTTGTGTGTGTGTTTGTGTGTGTGTGTGTGTGTGTGTGTGTGTGTGTGTGTGTGTGTGTGTGTGTGTGTGTGTGTGTGTGTGTGTGTGCGTGCCTGTGTGAGTGTGTGTGTGTGTGTGTGTGTGTGCGCGAATCTGTCTGTGTGTCTGTCCTTCCTGAGATGAGATGGCACCCTATTGAGAAGGTCTATATTGTTTTTGGAATTTTTCTCCTTGGGCCTACTACTATAAAAGGGTGTTTCTTCCCCAGTCAGACTTTCCCAGTACACAAATGCTGATTAAATAAATAATTCACAACCTTATTCTCACTGACTGACAATGGGCTGCAGTTCCCCAGTGACCCTAAATTAAAGTAATTAGACAATGAATTAATTAATACATTAACATTTAACTACTTATTTTAATAGAATTATGTTGTTAGCATGTAGAATTTTGATAAAATTTGCAAAACTCTGTGATACAGTTGCAAAAATGATGTAGCTTTGATGTTTGTAATTATCACAAGAGCAAATGTAAAACAGTGATTAATATGCATTTGATTTTTCAGTGTGCTGCTTGATAAGAGATTTAGAGCTGAATGCAAAAATTATGGTGTGATCATCCCATACCCACCATCAAATCGCTATGAAACATTACTGAAACAAAGACATGTGCAGGTAATAACATTAATAATACTAGTTAACTTAATATTAGCAGTGACTTAACTTACATTTTGTGCCGATGTGGCACTAATATAACTGTCTGGAAAGGGAAGTCATTCTATATATCTGTTATTTTTATCTGACACAGGCACAAAAATTATTTCAGCCAATTTAGAGAATGGAGAGCAGACTGACTGACTGAACTGTATGCTCATATGACCATAATAACTCAAGTTCATGGAATTCCAAGGTCTTTCAGACATGCACTGAATGGTAACATATACTGCGGTGTTGGATGACGGATAAGTGCTTTTCTGTAGTTTGTTGTGTCACGTCTGAGGTCACATTCCCATAAACATAGAACATAGCTGTTACTAGATGCAAGTAAAATTCTATTACAAATGAAATACCTTTGTCTGAATTGACATGCACAGAAAACCTAGATGAGAAAGTCAGAATTGATATGTTCTTAATATGCATTTGAAAAACAGTTTGCTAAAGATAGCCATATTAAATACTAGACAGAGATTGTATTTAATTTATTTTTTTTCCTTTTTCTGCACCTTCTCAGTTTTCCATTAATATTTCTACCTTTCTTCATTTCTTCTCCTAAAAATGTCAGACATCTGCATTTCTGTGTAGTTCTACAAATTTTACGTCATTCATTATTCTGACTTAAGGATCCAAAACTGATTCTCCCTCAGATGTCTTGTCTGCTTTCCTCCTGACTCAGCTTCACTTTTTTATTTGAAAAGGTTATAGACATCTGATGAAGTGTTGATGGTAACTCCCATCCAAAGTCATTGTCCCTTTACCATAAGGAGTTTTATCAAGACACTTCAACTCACGATCTGTAACTCAAGCTCCTTCCTCCCCATTTCCGCTTTGTGAACACCCACATTGAAGCATTACTGTTTTTCATATTGCAATGTGTCCACTTCCCAACAGAGGCTATTTGTGTTTCTTCTTCAAACATCTTTGTTTTTTGCTGTTTTGGCACCAAAATTACCTTTCAGTTGTTGAAATTACTGATGCTGATTAATTATTTTAGCATTGTGAGACACTCTGCCCTTCATGCTAAACATGCAAGACTAATTTGACTGATCTGTCCATGCCTTGTTGTTTATTTGGGAGGACTTTTGTAGCACTATAACAAATGAGCTTCTGATCACCAAAATCAAGTCATTTACCCTGGTCTGACTTTTATACACCAAATGAAGGTCCCCTTCTAACATGGTAATGCATATGTTGCACAGTTTCTCCACAACACTGCACCCAATGTAAAGCTAGCACTGCCTTTCAACACCTCCCTTTATTTTTGTTGCTTTGAAACTTTTAGTTGCTTGGATGGGCTTTTCATTTATAATCATTCCCAAGTACTCTTTGCATACAATGTATACGTTATATGATTTCTATGAAGGTACTTTACATGCTGTGCCATATGCATTATAAAAGAAAACAAAATGCCACTTGCTTCTTTTGTCTTTTAATTCTAAGGCTTTATGGCTGAACTATCACTTGTTTCTTTACCAATTATGCCTTTGTTGGTCGTTGGTATTTGAGCCAATGCAGGTACCAATGTCTGTTCAGGCATCAAAGGTAATTTGCAGATACATCAATGCAAAATATTTTCACAGTATTCTCAGCTAGAGCGTCTTCTGCGTGAAGACATGCGTGAATGGGCGTACCTTCATTGAAGGTTGTGCATCAGGGCTGGTAACTCGGCACGTAAAAATTAGCTACCAGTCATTAGCAGACCGGAGTTCTGCTGTGGCGACCCCTAACCGGGAAAAGCCGAAAGACACAAACAGTGTAGGAAGTGGTACAGATACAGCCTAACACTTCACACTGCACCCCAAATGTTGAAAGCCTACAAGGAAGATACTTCCCATACTTTTTCACAGGTCTCAGATTTGTTTCCCAGCCATGCAACTACATTTTAAAAAAAGGAAAACAAAACAAAACATCCATGCTGTCTCCTTTGAACTGGCAAAATTCTTTATGAAGCAGAGTGAACTGCTTTTAGGTGTGGTACCGAGTCATGTTGAGGGTGACCTTCAAAGAATGCGACTCTTGGAGACACCTTTAATTTACTGAAATAATGTATTTTAGCAATGGGACTTGTGACTTCCAAAAAATAAACTCACAGGGATTGGCAATCTACCTGTTACTAGAAATATGTATGTATTGGCAGTTATTAGCAAGAGTCTTGACTCACAAACACATGCTGCAAAGTAATGTAACAGACTTTAAAGGCCATCTACTGACAAGCAGACTGAATTTAGAATTGCTCAGAAGTAAAAGTAATATTCCATATTTGGATGGGGGTAACATGAGTGACCAAACTTCAAGCCAGTCATAAATAATAAAAAGAGAGTAACCTATATTCAGACATGGTATATTGCAGCATGCCACATTGTAGTTATTACGTAAAAGGTTTTGTTTCTACAGCAAAGAGAAGTAAATGATATTCTGAATTAGCCGGTTTAAAATACATAATTATATTTTTGTATTAGATTTGTAACATTATTTTAAATGCAAGATAAACTTGCTTGTCTAAAGAGTGTTAAATCTAGTCCCCAACACACAAATATAGTTCCACATAAAAGTGATAGTCTATGGCAGATACAATACAATAAGTAAATAAATAAATAAATAATTAAACTTAATCTCATTGGCAATGGATTCCAGATTCCTTTTCATGCCAGGCAAATATAATACTTATATTGATCGCAAACCACTGTCAAAAATATATAATGCATCTTGTTTGTAAGCTTGTTACGTTTTTGTTTTATTTTTTCTGCATTGTGTTGGTGGAAATTGTTGGAATGTTTTCATATTTTTGAGATTGGTCTCAAATGTATTTGATGTTATAATTTATAAAATTAATAATTGATATGTGGAAAAGAGGCATTTTTAGTAGTAGTAGTCAGCAATGATCTGTATATGAAGCTGACTATATGCTAGTATCTTTATTCATTTTTAAATATATATGGTTTGTGTTGAAATTTTAAGTCTGGAGCCAAGATTCTTAGATGTGAATGGAACCTTGACATATCCCCCCTATTCTGAGGAGCAGCAGTGTTGGAGTTAGTATTTATAGCTAGAGGGCTGCAGAAGGCACAGCCTTCTGTGTCAACAGGAGTACTGGGAGGCAAAGATATCCTGTAAAAAAAATAATGGCAGTGCAATAAGTTTCCATTACAGCTGCAGTTTGTTTTCAGCTGAAGAAGTCACAACTCATTTATATCGGCTGACCATATGAAAGCAAAAAATTATTCAACATAATAAAGCAATATATTGCGGTGGTGCAGTGGTTAGCATTGCCGCCTCACAGCAAGAGATTCTCCGGTTCGATCCTCAGCTGGGGTGCCTTCTTTGTGGAGTCTGCATGTCCTCCCTGTGGTCGCGTGGGTTTCCTCCAGGTGCTCCGGTTTCCTCTCACATCCCAAAGACATGCAGTAGATGGATTGGACACTCTAAATTGGCCCTAGGTGTGAGTGTGTGTGTGTGCCTTCTGTGCAAGGTTGGGCGCCAGGCTGGCAACTCTACACCATAAAACTCCACTGCCAATCATGAGCGGACAGGTGATCCGCTGTGGTGACCCCTAACTGGGAAAAGCCGAAAGAAGAATCAATCACCTGTTACCTAGGTGATAATGAAGGGATGAAGGTGGTATGACATACTCAGAATGTAAGCAGGGAGGTAAGGGAAGGAATTTAAACTCTTAATATGCAGCAAATTAAGATGTATTTAGCTTTCATTGCATACTACACTAAACATATGTACAAAGAGGTAGTCCTGATGACCTATCACATAGCAAAAGTTAGGTCTTATCAGTTCACTGTAATAAGCCATTCTCATAATTCAACGTATCTTCTTTAATGGTCCGTATATACACATAAAATTCTATTTAAAGACGTATACGCACATACATATTTATTTATTTATTTTATTTTACATTTGTTGACCAGGATTGTCTGACTGAGCTGAAGAGCCCTTTTTCAGCGGAGGCCCAGGGAGATATGCTCCAACATATTATACAATTTTCATTATAAATTAACATTAAACAGCAATGTTACAGTATTATTATAAGGCATTAATTAGCAATACAATGTTATACAGTGTCAATAATGAGGAGTATAGCATAACTATTTCAAGATTTATGAAAATAAATATGTCATTAAGATGAATATAGTTTTTGGGGTAAGTGGTTAAAAAACCCAGTTTTATCATGATGTAGTTGCATGAAGGCAAGACAATTACAATAGAATGTTTCTCTGAGGCAATTTGCTTAATAGATTTTAGAAGACAGTAGAAAGAGTAGTGAAGGAAGATTAGAGAGAGCTAGTGAGAAGAGTGAGTTAAGGGCAGAAAGTAGATTAATGTATGAGAAGTAGGGGATGTTAAGGAGGGAGAGTGCAGTGGCAGGACCAGTGACTTTTAAATTGCTCTTTGGTTGGTGGGCTGTCATAAATTGTTTAGGATGTGTAAGGGTCCTGATTTCTAGTGGGAGCCTATTCCAGGCAATAGTGGGGTGATAGCTGTACATGTTGCGTCCAAATTTAGACTTGGGTTGTAGATTTGTAGTAGGTCTTGGTTAGAGCTTCGGAGAGGTCTGGAGGGAGTATATTGGGAGATTAGAGGGGATAGTGCTGGACAGTGGGAAGGCTGGTATAGGATAGAATGGATGATCTGGAGCTGAGAGAGAAGCTGGTGGGGTAATTCAAGCCAGTTTAGGTGTTTTAGAGAGAGACAGTGATGGGATTTGTAGGTTTGTTGGGCAGCAAATCTAGCTACCTTGTTGTAGGTAGATTCGAGTTTGGTCAGGAGTGCTGAGTTAAGATTTGTGAGCATTTGAGAATTGTATATTAGACTGGGTAGAAGGTAGGTAAGAGAGAGTGTAAGGTAAGGAATTTCTTGTTACGGTAAAGTAGCCCTAGTTTTGAATGTGTCTTTTTGATGCAGTTAATATGCAAGTCAAATTTAAGCTGATTGTCAGTGGTTACACCTAAGAGCTTAGTACTGGATTCTACCTGAATGGGAGTGTTATTATATATAAAAGTATGTGTGTGTGTGCACGTGTGTCAAATGCTATTTGAAGAGACAGATACCCAAATAAAAGAAAAAAAGACACATTCCATTGATTTGCTAACATTTGCCCCTCTTTTTTTCATATCAAAACCATTTTACACCTTCAAGAAATTATGTAGCACTACTTATAAATATTTTCATTCTTTGTTATACTAAGAAGAATTAAAATAAAATGCGTTGGTTTGTTGTCTTTTAAATAGTTTTGTAAATCAACTTTTAAGTACTGTTTCTCAAAAATCAAAATATCAGATGTTACACCTTAAATTTGTGTTCTTAAGCATATTAAGGTCAACTTGTCTGATGTCAAATCTTGTTTTTTTTTCATGTTGAATATATTCTGCATTATTAGTAGTTAAGTTATTATTAACTAGTTGTGCACGCTCACACCATTCAACTTCCGAAAAATCACAGCTCTGGCTTTTAAAAGTCATATAGTTAGTGTCAATGTGTAATGTACTGTAATCTGTAAGATTACTAAAAGTGATGATATTTTATAAAATTCCTAATCTTGCACCCCCCCGACACACACACACACACACACACACACACACACACACACACACACACACACACGCACGCACGCACGCACGCACACACACACACACACACACACACACACACACTTAGAATGACTTAAAAAATCTCAGTGTACTACAGACAGTAGCATTACTTTTCTTTTTGGATTCAGCATTTTTTCCTTTGCAAAAATAATGTCTATTTTTTCAACAATGGGGGTCTCGATGTGCACAAAAAGATTGCTTTGTTGCAGTCCTATAAAAAGACAAAGAAAGAACATTTTCATGCTGTTTATAACAATTGCTATTTTTGCCATTGTACTGCATTGTCTACCCATATAGTATTAATTTTAAAGGTGCACTCAGATCTTTATCTTTAAAACCCAATAAATAGTCCATGAGGTTCATCATATTGCTCACTGTTGCAGTATCCGTAGTTATATGGGTTCTATCTGGCAAAGGATGTAACAGCTGGCTAGCTTCCAAAGCTTCAGGCAAGTGTCAAGCAGCTTAAGCTGAGTTGACTAAAAGCCAAGTTTGGGCACAAAGCCCCTCAGAACCTTACTGCTGCTGAAGAGTACACGCGTCTGAGGCTTTTGAGGATCCACGGTCGGCTTGTGCTTTCCTTTGCTGGGCAGATACTGTGAGTTCCCTTTGGGGAAAAACATCCATTTTCTTAATTTTGTTGAAGTTTTACAATTTTTCTCTTCAGAAAAGTTATTTTAAAGCTAGGATTGTTGTGTTTTACTGGACTGTCTTGAAACTGTAATGTACTTTTAAACAGAGCACTTGTTTTTTTTTGCTGCCAGTTTAAAAGTAGTGTAAAGTAACTTTTCCTGTGAAGAAATTGTGTTTATTTTTCTTTTGTGGGCTGGCATAGTGTTTTAAAGTGCTTTCTACTATGTTTTTTTTCTGTCAAAAAATAACCTTTGTGGACTGGTAGTATTTGCTGGCATTTGCTGCTTGCCTTCCCCAGGAAAGGGGCACTATTTTCAGCTTGGCCATGAAACAGACTCTCGGTCCCATGATCGGTCCTTCTTCCAGCCACAAAAAGAAAAAGTTAAGCAAACAACTATTGCCAGCACAACAGGCTAACAATTTTCCTCAGCCACAGGTGGGTAATTCTGCTGTGACCATTTGTTTCATGTCAGACCACTCATCTTTTGCCCTAGATCCATCTGGTGTAGCACCTATAGCCGCTATGGACTGGGGTTAGCCATGTCCTCTATGGTTGTTGCAGTCCCCTCAGGAGGCAAGGGAAAGCCACTCTTGTCTATCCTGAAAGGGAACAGTGAAGGTTTCATTGTTGTGTCAGAATGCTGTACCTATCCCTGGGGAAGCAGCTGCTGCCATTAGTAGCACCCCATTTTTCCTGTCAAAAACAAACAGAAAGCAAAGTATGTATCCAGTACTCCTCAAATTCCTTAGGAGTAGTTTACTGGGTGTGGCCCAGGGTTTAATTTAGGCTATTGATTATTTTTGTAAACTAGTTCCTGGTAAAAGAAAGAGGGATTCCTCTTTTCCTGAAGAGATTCAAAATTCTGAATATGAACAGGAAGCTATAGGGACAGATACAATTTTTTTCCCTCAGATTTCTGATTCAAACTCAGAGGAGAGCTTAGTTTCTGGTTCTCCCTTTGGGGGTTTCTCCTCCTTTGAGTCTGTTGCTAGAATGTTCCCATGTTTTCAGTGGGAGATCACTTAAGTTTCTTGGTCCCTCAGTAAATACTATAAGTTGTTACAAGATTTTCCAGAACCTGAACCCATACCACCTTTTCCATCTGCTTTAGAGGATGAGTGCTTTACTGCCTGCAATTTTCCTGTCAGCCAGCTGCCCCTAAAAAGGCAGCTAGGATGTATACATTTCCTCAGTATTTTACATTTTTATAGACTATTCCCAAACCTGACCCAGCAGCTATAGCTTTAGTTGACACCAATGCTGCTAAGAACTTAGTTAATTCCAATCCTTCTCTTTCTGATAAGGGTGGAAAAAGAATGGATACGTATGTGGAAAAAAATGTATACTTCTGCAGCTTTGATTTTCAGAATTTAGAATTGTCAGGCTCATATGTTAAAGTTTGTTCTGACAGATTGTGAAAGTATGAGGAATGTTTTAAGTGCACTTTGTTCTTGTGAGGAAAAATCTGCTTTAAATAACTTGGTTTACTCTATTGCACAAGTCACTGCTCATTGTTTGCAGTGTGTATGACTTCCTAGATGCTTATTTTATGGCTGTAGCCACTGGTACTGTTTTGAAGAGGTTTGCCTGGCTGCATTCTCAGAACCTCCCAGATGATGTTAAAAATTAGATTTTAAATTCTCCCTTGAGTAGAGATTTAGTGTTTGGTCCCTCTGCTGCAGAAGTGACCAAAAGTGTCATGAAAGAGGCAAGCTGATCCAGGGAATCTCTCAGATTTTTCAGCACTCCTTTTCCAAATTGTTTGAGAAATTTTTTATCTCATCATCCAGTTTTTGGCAAAAAGCAGAATAAACAGTCTCAACAAAATTCAGGTATACAAACATTTAAGAAAAAATGGCAAGGGAGTTCCAAAAACAAGTCTGTAACCTCCCAAAACCAAGGGCAGTCCAACTCTGTATAACTATTCAAAAGACTTTGTGACCCCTTCCCACTCTGCCCCCTTTTTTATTCAAGGATGTTCCTAGTGCCAAGGAAAGAAAATGCTTGGAGACCAGTTCTTGGATCTTCTTTCCTAAACCTCTTTATGATACTGCCCAAATTCAAAATGATGTCACTTCACCACATGTAACTCTTCGTCCTCTTTTAAGTCTTGTGGTAACACTAGACTTAAAATATCCTTATTATCACATCCATATTCATCCAGACGTCAGAACTTTTTTAATGTTTTGTGAGCCTGGATCACATTGTCAGTTCTCTGTCTTACCCTTCGGACTGTCCACTGCACCAAGAGTGTTCACATAGTGTCTAGTGCTAGATTTAGCTCATTGCAGACTACAAGATATCCACATTTTCCCTATTTAAATGACTTGCTTATCTTTGCAAAGTCTTTTTCAAAGTGCCAGGATTGTCTCTCTTGGGTGAGAGATCTTTTACACAAGCCGAGATTCTAAGAGAACATTCAGAAGTCTTTCTTGAGGTGGGGGCATGGCCAAGATAGCAAGCAGTTAGCACAGGAATTTTGCTCTGCTTCTCCTATACATTTTTGACAGGATTAAATTGTCCTTTTCATCAAAAATCATTCAAATATATTTCAGCTGTCACTATTATTTTATTGTAAGTAACTGTCTATGTGGGTTTTTTCTCCCCGGGCCTCCACTGAAAACTGGCTCATCTCAGCACAGTGGATCTTCCCGGTAAACAAATGTAAATAAATAAATAAGCTACAGTATCATGTTGAAAACTTCTTGGGACATTTTCGTGGAAAAATAATTTACATTTCAAATATTTTCCTGTCAAAACTTCAAGATAAAAGATTATCAAAAGAAGATGAACCACTCTAAAGTAGTTTCACAAGAAAATTCAGTGACGAAAGAGTTACAGTCTATTCTTTGTGGTATACAAGACCTATCCCTAAAACTAGATAAACGAGACTCTAAAGTCAACATAATAAAAGAAGACTGTACAAAGCAGACTGAATTAATCAAGGAAGTAGTAAACAATAGAAGTTTCAGATATCTGCTATGGAGGATTCTGTCACTGACACAGACAGCAGTAAGAAGGAGAACATAACACTGATTTTATTCTTCAACAAAACAACAAGCTATTGGGGGAAAAATGATGACCTGGAAAATAGGTCAGGGAGGAACAACATCTGGATTTATGGAGTCCCTGAGCAACTAGAAGGAGATGACTTGGTAAACTTCTTATCCACTTGGATCCCTAAAACATTAAAACTTCCTGAAGGCCTGTCATTTGGCATAGAGAGGGCTCATAAATCCTTGACTGTAGTGACACCAAGCAAAAAACTTTCAAATCCATGATCTGTAATAGTCAAATTTATTTCTAGTGAAGACAAGGAACTAGTTTTGAAAAAAAAAGAAAACCTTGTGTTCCTCTGCTAAAATCATTGAAGAAAGCCGGAATAAAAACTCACCTAATCTACCCTGCAAAACTTAGAATCTGATGTTGCCAATCTTCATTCTTGACGAATGGGACTCAGTTCCGATCTTCTGAACCAACTTGGCTGTTATACAGCTTGCGGCAGCCAAAAAACTCTCAAGATAAGACTTTGCCCATAATCTCCATTACCATAGATCTTGTTTGCCTCTCTGTCAGCAAGACACGTCAGCCGTTGCTCTCAGCTAAGTCTTTAAAAATTTCTTTATTGAGCTAATTCCTTGTATTTTTCACTCTCTCTCTCTCTCTCTATATATATATATATATATTTATATATATATATATATATATATATATATATATATATATATATATATATATATATTTTCTAGATTATACCTTATAATTTTGTCAGCTGTGTGTGTTTGAATACTCTACACCGTACCTCTGGTAATCTCATTTACCATTGTTGGTAAACCCCTCTCCTGCCTTTCTTACCATTTGTAGTAATTCTTAATACCATCATTGGTACTTCCTTTCCTTCTTTTCTTATACCCTTTTGGTATTTCTCTACTACCATCATTGGTAGTCCTTTCATCTACCCTTGTGTGTTTGTGGTGTGTGTGTGTGTGTGTGTGTGTGTGTGTGTGTGTGTGTGTGTTGGTGTGTTTATTTTGTTACCTTTAGACACTCATTTTTAAAATGGCAGAAAAGCATAAAGGCATTTAAGAAAGAACCTCAGTTGTAATGGACATCTTTTGTGTGTTTATTGTCTAGGAGCTCCACATCTTGACCAAAATTGCGACATCTGCCAGGCCTTTAGTAACCAGGCCTTGGTCAAGCGACTGAATATTTTGAAGGGCTTGTTGAAAACTACTTTTAGTGAAGCTTTGTCCAAGTCTAATTCCCCTCCAAAATCAGACCCTCTCAAAAAGAAGAGCCATTCAGTACCTGTGTGCCCCATGGCACCAGTGGTACAAAAACATAAGGCTATGGTTGCAACTACCTCCATGGAAACGAAAGCAAAGGTACCAAAGCTACAACTTCAAGAACCCTCGGAACTGACTACTGCTACTATGGTGCCTTCAGCACTGGCATTGACACCAGCATGTTTAGTTTCTGGCTTGGTGCCGACTTCTCCAATGGTGCCCCAGTAGGCTCTGCCCACCTCTTTGGTGCTGAAACCAGATCTAAATCTTTTTCCCCCGGACGAAGTATTCATCTTCCATAGACCCCTTTGTGGGCCAGTTGCCTATTCCCTTTCTAGAATGACCTGAGCCTCCTTCAGGATTATCAGTTTGATCCTCCATGAGTCTCTTCAAGGCAGACGTGGTGAGATTGGTGGATCAGCTGTTGGTGGCCTGAGGTATTCCTGCCCTTTCTCAGGCCCCTCTCCCTCCAGGAGTTGGGGTATCTTCTCCAAGGACTCCTGCACTATCTCCTCCTCTGACTTCCAAAGGAGCTTCAGAGCCCAGCACTTTGACCCCCCCCCCCGGTACCGGCTGTTCTGGTACCATTATGCATCCCTACCTTGGTACTGGATGTTGCTCTAAATTCTTTGGTTCCCTCCTCAGAAACCGACAGATTCTTAGGGCTGAGACTTCACTGCTGGTTCCAAGGGTCTCAGATCAGCTCCTGTTTTTTATGCAGAGCCGACCTTGGCTGTCGGGGCTTTGTTGGTTCCGAGTCCTGCTTCAGAGGGCAGACTCTCATTGTGGGGTGTGACCTCGGGTCCATCTCAGTTCTGGGCTCCCACTCCTCTTCGCGGGGGTCCTACCTTCCAGGCTATGGAGAGAGCTTTAGCCTCTGCAGGCTCTTAGCTGGTTCCTCCTGCATTGGAGTGTCACATTACCATATTTTCTGGTCCAGAGCTGACACCAATCACCACAATAGGACAGCGAGCACTGAAGCTTCAAGTTACCCTTGTACAGGGCCCCTCTTCTTTGGAGTTTTCCTCAGAGATCCCTGCTGAGGAACCCCCCCCCATAAAAAGATGTGCAAGAGGAAGCACCTAGATTCCCCGGAATAACCTCTCACCAAGGACATAGATTTCGTTGAAGGTTCCTCCTGAAGACATCTCCTTTGGAGACATCCTAGAGATCCTCAAGCAGAAGGGTAACTGGAAGCCCCAAGACCTGATCTCAGAGGAATCTGTGTACTTGCAAGTGTTAGGTGTTCAACCGTCTACTTCCTGGGTGACCTCACCCACTGACAATCTCATTAAGCTGATTGTGCAGTGGGCTTGGATGGCTCTTGACTCCATAGAGCCTATTCCCCACAGACCAGACAAAATTCTTTTTTCGATGGAGGACCACCAATATTGGGCCAAGGGTTTAGCAGTAGATGCAATGGTGGTATCAGCTGTCACCAAGAAGGAACCCGCCGATGAGAGCCCTACTGTACATCCTCCTAACCTAAGTCTAGGATGATGAACAGATTTGGAAAGCTCTACACTTCATCAACCTTCGCACTCGGGTCCTTGAACTTTATGGCATATTTTACTAGACCCCAGAGAGATCTGCTTAAGGAGTTATTGGATACTCTCTCTGGAGTTTTGTCTAAAGAGGTGCAGGATAAGGTCGCCCCTCAGCTAGCCACCCTGGAGTCTATATTGAACTCGTCCATGTGGCTTATTGCACATACAGCCAAAAACATGACCAAAGCAGCAGGTTCCGGTGTTGCCATAGGGTGCTACACCTGGATGCGCTTGTCTGAATTCAGGGAGCCCTTTAAGTCTTCTTTCATCATTGCTGCTTTTGATGGGTCATCTTTGTTCTGCCCCCAGTTTTTTCCCCAAGTTTTCCAATAAAGGTGAATATTGTTTACACTTACTTGATGTACATAGGCAACTACGTTTTTACCTGAACAGGATTAAAGAGTCCAGGAAATCAGATGAGTTGTTCATTTCTTTTTCTCATCCAATGGTGGGACAAGCTGTGCCAAAAGTGACCTTATCTAAATGGCTGAGAGATTGTGTTACCTTTATTTATGTACATAACAACCAAAAGTTACCTGCGCCTGTTAAAGCACAGTTAGCCAGATCAGTTGCCACATCAGCAGTTTTTCATTCAAAAGCTTCTATGGATGAAATTTGTGCAGCTGTAACTTGGGCTATGTCACATATCTTTATCACTCATTACAAATTGTATGTGGTCCCCAAGGGAAGAGCATCCTTTGGCTCTATGGTTCTCAGGAATATCCATCCATAAGGCCACTCAGGAACTAAAGTAGCTGGGGACTCTGTCCCATGTGTCAAGAATGAATGAAGATTGACAACATCAGATAAAGAAGTTATGTACTCACCTTAATGTTCCGTCTGTGTTATCGATCTTTGTTCATTCTTGACATCCCAGCCACCTTCCCCCTCCTGTAGATTTCCTGGGTGATCAAACCCTTGTCCTGGGTTTCCATAGTGTTTTTACCTTGGACATTGCTTCTGCTTACAGTTTTTGTGTACATTCTTGCTGTGATCTGCAAACTCAATCTGAGGTAATTGAGAGAGGGGCATTATGGGTAGAGTCTTTACTCTAGAGTTTTTTGGCTTGCATGAGCTGTATAACGACTGAGCCAGTTCCGAAGATTGGAACCAAGTCCCATTCATCAAGAATGAATGAAGATTGACAACTCATCTGGAACGTTATTGTCAGTACATACATTATTTTTATTCTTTCCAGAGGGGGGAAACATTTGATTTCTTAGAAAATGCAGTTTCTTTCATCCAGAAAAATAATTTACTTAATTCTACAGATGATATGGACGTGATTGGATCTTTAAACAGACAGGCTACAATGAATGATTGGACAGTTAAATAGAACAAAAACAAATTGGACAGTTAAAGACAACAAAAACAAAAGCTCAGAGACAAATAAAACTACCTGTTAGTTATTTATATTTTATGTCTTAAAATGGGCTGTTTCTGAAACATCTTTTAAGTGAAATCACCAAAAGGTAATACTTTTCTATTTTCCTTACTTTCATTTCAGTTTACAAGTACGTCTCCCTGTTACTGTAATATTGCATTTTTTCCACTAGAGGGAGTAAAGTATATAGTAATAAGCTTATTTTAACTAAACCATTATGAATCTAAAGGGAAAAACCATACTCCGTTTTAATTTTTTATTTTTTATTCCCTTTCCTTTCTTTTCTGTTCTCTCACTCTTTCCTTTTCAACAATAATTTAGTAACTGAATAACTTTAATAGAATGAGTCTGATTTGGGGCTGGTTTGGCTGTTGGGAAATTGTATGTGTATAGAAGAGAATGTAAAACTCTGTACTGTTTTAATTTTTAATATTTAACACAGTATTTACATAGAGTGTTACTGACAGTGGGAATATAGTTAAAATTTGTGCACTGATGTGTTTTTAATCTCATTTTCTTTCTAGTGATATTGTTAAGGTTGTATAACTTTCCCCTGCTTATTTGATGTTAAAAAAATGTTTTTCAGTTTAAATGTGGCTTGCAGAATGATCCATGAGCCTTCTGTGTTTAAAGACTTTCTTTTCAGTCTATTTTCCCGTCAAGTTAGTCCAGAAGAGTTTGAAGAATGTTTTCAGCTCCTTTTGGGCTTGTGTGTGTCTCAGCTTCACTGTGAACCCCTCCTGAACAGTTCCTGGGTCAGAAAGGAAGTACAAAGTGACCTCTAACTCCTCAGCAACAGGAAGCATACAGAACATAGAAAAGGATTGCTAAAATGGACTTTTAAATCTGTAGCTTTTAAAATGATATTTACCAATATTAAACTTCTGAATGGCTTATTTTAGCTATATTCACTTGGAGCATCTGTTTAATTATTGAAGGAGGAACAAATAAAATGATGCACAAATGGTACATATTTGATGTGGGACACATAGAGGTGTTCTTATTAAACCTCAAACACAGTACAGAAATGTACACTTGATAGCTGAATGGAAATTTATGTTAAATGTTTTCAACATTACTACTGAGTGCCCTGTACCCTCTGTAGCTGGTACACTGATTTTTGTTCATGTAATTCTGAAGTTTTTAATGAGTATTATTCCTAGTTGAAGCATTTGTTCATACTAGGTAATGCTGTAGCACCACTTTATTAGTTAGAAGACACAGATATGTGCCTTATATGGAGAATAACATAAGTTGAAAAACACATATGATTTCATTAAGATAACTTATCTCTCTGCATAAAATACACACATTAGTAGTCTGCTTTATAATTCAGCCTTGTTAGATAATGATCATGAATGTAAATACCCAGAATCTGTGCAGGCTGTTTTCACACACTTCTAGTCAGTGTGAGAGATTAAATGAGAATTTGTAATTAGTTATTATAAGTTTTTTATAGTGAATGTGGTGGAAATTTAAGCAATTTACACAGACAAAATGTTAATATAGGTAGTGGTTCATAACTTTTTTTAAAAAGTGTAATAAGTACAAGTAATCTGTTAGACAGTATTGTACATGTAGGACATGAGTGGTATTCTGGTTAAATTACAGGCACATGTACCTTAAAAAGACATTATTTACTCACAATAGAGAGTTTCCTAATTCATATAAATATTTCGAGTATTAAGAATGGTCTGAGCATGTCTTCAGTATGATAGTTAATATATACATAATGTTATGTATAATTAATGCTAATTATTATAAATTAATAGTTATTTGAAGTTCTACTTGATAGGTCTTATAATATATTAACCTTGTGTAGTATTTTTGGTTTGTTTTCTAGTAGGTTAACATCTTCTTAAAAAGTGTAAAACATTTATTTAGAAAATTTCAGTTTATGCGCATAGAAGTAGTAGCAACAGTGTGATTTGTTGTGTTGTGGTGTTGTTAGTAAGTGACTTGTATGAACTTTTCATCAAGCCTGGAATACTTTATTTTATGTTGGAGGTTAAAAATATTTTTAATTCTGAATTTTTGTGTTTGTTCATAACAAGTTGTTCTTTTGCACTAAATCATTTCATAGTAGTTTCTATACCTATTATTCCAATAGAAGCCAGCATAAAAATGCCTTTCATTATTAAATATAAATGAGTTAAATAACCCTTTAAAGAGGGGTAGTTTAAATAAATATTTAACTCTACATAAAACAGATATTGTTTTTCTAGAGGAAACTCATTTATTGACTAAATATTTAAATAGATAGTCAGTAAAAGATTATTCAGTTTTAATTGACTCTCAGTTTGGTTCAAAAAGAAGAGCTGTTCTTCTCTGGAAAAAAGTCAGGTCTACCTAAAATAGTGGATTCCTATTCTGGCAAGAATTGTATGCTGGATTGGTGGTAATAGAAATGGGTAAAAATACTATACCCTTACAAATAACTATTGGATCCCTGGGACTGGTTCTAAAACAGTTACGAAATACTTAGATGTTTTAACACTATACTCTAAAGGAGAAATGTTGATAGCTGGTGATTTTAACTGCATCTTGTCAGACAAAGATACTACAGATGTTAAACGAACCAGGTATATTCAGTAGTAAAACTTTTAAATCATTGTATTAATACAGTGTA
Organism: Protopterus annectens; assembly: GCF_019279795.1. Classification (NCBI taxonomy): domain Eukaryota; kingdom Metazoa; phylum Chordata; order Ceratodontiformes; family Protopteridae; genus Protopterus; species Protopterus annectens. Next base: position 1,494,263,450 of record NC_056733.1, on the reverse strand, counting down.
TATGACAGATATAGAATATTTAAAACTAGATGGTTCTTTAAAATATGCTCACAATTCTTTTACATTTGGGACTCAAACCAATACTGATAAAGTAAAAATGCATTATACTCTAAAATAGAGGAGGTGCTAATAGTTTCATTTTCCTTATCTGACCACAATGCTATTACATTTAAATTAACTTTAAGTCCAAGCAATTTAATTTCTTGCCAAAGACTCCCTGCATATATAACTAAAATAAAAAGCTTTAATGAATGGCTATTAAAAGAGATAAATCAGTTTATGGAATTTAACAATAATGGCTAGGTCAGTGATGTCATACTATGGGACAAGTTAAAAGCTTACTTATATGGTAAAGTAAAGAACTGGTGTATTTGTAAGTAAAGGAATGGGATAAAGAGTTACATGCTCTCCTAGCTGAAATTGATAAAAAAAAATCTTAAACCTAATAATAAAGCTGCAAGCACACAGCTGAAAAATCTAAATCAGAAATACCTGTAAACCTTACATCATAAGATTTCCATTAATCTAGAAAAAGTAAATTACAGTTGTATTCAATAAACCCCAAGAGCCTTCATAGAAGAACTATTAGATTGAAAAACATGAATAAAATAAACAGTATCAAGGAGATTGTTTATAAAGAAGAGAGTAAGACTATTAAAGCTACGGTTCTGAAAGCTATATTAAAATGTTTTAGCAAATATTATGAAGACATTAATAAAACAAAGTCAAACCTGAGTAATAGCAACTTACTGGATATGTTTTAAAAGAAAACATACATAATAAGCTATCAAAAGAATATAAAAGCAAGATTGATAAGTCTTTGTCCTTTAAGGAATTTAAAGACCAAATTAAAAAAATCTTACAACTAATAAAGCACCAGGTATGGATGGTATAATTCCTGAGCTATATAAACTTTTACCTGATAATATTTTAAACATTTTATTAAATGTTTTGAAGAAGTTAAGAGTACATCTGATATTCCCCTGTCATTCAGATATTATTTTATTACACCCATTTTAAAATCAGATAAAGACCCTGTTCTATGTTCTTCTTATCAACCTATATAATTTTAAATGTAGACTACAAGATTTCCATGTCTGTTAGCAAAAAGATTAAATCAAATGTTCATTGGTCTAGTAAATGAAGATCAGACTGGGCTCATAGTTAATAAGAAATTCACTATAATATAATACTCTTTTCTTTGATTGATGTGGCGAGAAAAAATAAAAAAAGAGTTATCCATAATAAGCTTAAATATGGATAAAGCTTTTGACTCTGTGAATTGGTCATACTTATTCAGAGTATTAGATGAATATAACTTTTCCACTGATTTCATAAAGTTATTTTAAAAGCTTTATGATAACTCAATTTCCTTTGTCAAAATAGGCTTCTTTATATCTAGCCCCTTTGATACCTTAAAATGTACCAAATATAGATGGTGTTATCCCCTTTGCTATTTACACTTATTATAGAGCCATTTACTAACTATATAAGATCTAACATAAACATTATAGGTTTTAAAATAAATGAAAAATTGTGTTCGAAAAATCTAAAATTCAACTTTTTGCTGATGAAATTCTTCTCACTAGTGGTAGTATTGAAGTCTCGTTGGATCATGTAGTTAGCTATATGGACTGTTTTGAAAAGATTTCAGGTCCGAAATTTAATCACAATAAACTAAAAACCTTGCTTATAAACAAAGGGATAACCACCAAGTTAAAGTCTTACAAAAAATATCTCTGGGACAATTTACAGTTAAAATAGTTAGGAATTACTATTGAGATTAATAATAAAAAATCAAATTTAGTGAGTTACCAAAGCCTCAGTGATACGATATCCAAATTAACAGACAATTGGAATAAATTAGTTTTTGCATTTGAGGATAGACTTACACTGATCAAAATGATAATTTTACCAACAATCTTCTTTAGTCAGTCAGTTTTCCCCCCTTCTAAAATAGTTAAAAAAAATAAACTCTATTTTACTAAAGTTCTTATGGTATCTCTAAAAAGCAATAATCTCCTTAGACTGGCACATCAGAAGTTGGGAGGAGGGAGGGATTGGTATCCCCAATATTCACTTATATTCTAAATCTGTAATTATTAAAGTAATACTCCAGTGGTATCACTCCTCTTATGCTTCCTGTTGGAAATCAGTACATGAAAATATACTAGTAGACAATAACAAATGTATAATAGGAACTTATACAAATTTGGACATCAATACCTTTTGGGGGGTTTAAATTTACTCTCTACCTTTTCATAAATCAAGTTATATTAATATTCAGGAGATTTATACATTTGAATAATCTAATCAAAGGTCTACTACTACTAATAATATTATTTCCTATAGTTTTCACAAGCGGATGCTTAATATCTTTTATTACAAGGAAAATGTTTGACTTAAAGAATAGTAATTTAATTTATTGGCATCAGTTTTTGAACGTGAATAAAATACACTGAGTTAATTATCTGATTGCTAAATGCAGACTGCAAAATAGTAGGTGGTTAGTTATACATACAGGTAAGGAATATATTCAAGTCAAAAATGAAAACAGCATTAGATATGCAAACTAAAACTATTCCAAAATCCTGGACATCTTTTCTAATATAAATAATAATCCATCTAAAGGTAGGTCATACTTGTCACTCATATATAAGATTATTAGAATCAAATTTGTTCTCCCTAAATTGTCACACTGGAATTACTCAACAAAAATAAATAAAGAAGAATTTTCTGACAAAACTAAGAAACTACCCTTAAAATCGACAGGAAAATCAACGTCCATTTATACTGGAAGATTTATACATGGACATTTTTACACAGAGTTTTTCTAACACAAAATTGCTGTTTTATCTTATTCCTCTTCTTTCAGCTGTTCCCGTTAGGGATCACCACAGTGGATCATCTGTTTCCATTTCTTCCTGTCCTCTGCATCTTGCTGTGTCACACCAACCACCTGCATGTCCTCTCTCACTACATCCATAAACCTTATCTTAGGCCTTCCTCTTTTCTTCTTACCTGGCAGCTCCATCCTTAGCATCCTTTTCCCAATATGCCCAGCATTTCTCCTCAGCACATGTCCAAACCAGTGCAGTCTTGCTTCTCTTGCTTTGTCTTCAAACCGTCCAACCTGAGCTGACCCTCTAATATACTTATTCCTATTCCTGTCTATCCTCTTCACACCCAATGCAAATATTACAATCTTTAACTCTGCCACCTCCAGCTCTGACTCCTGCCTTTTTGTCAGTGGCACTGTCTCCAACCCGGGTTCCTATCGTGTGATCAAAAATTGTAAATGACGAACATGTATTGAGTGAACCCGATTGGTCGAAACGTCAAAACTTCGCGTGGGTAACACGGAAATCACCATAGGGAATATTTTCCCTTTACTTTAATGCAGTGCAGTCTCAGAGTAGGAATATTTAAATAGAGGGGGGGCACAGCCCCCCGCATGGGGGGGTGCAGGGGGGCTTGCCCCCCATCCTACAGCATTTAGGTAAGTATAGTTTTTTATTTTTATTTTTTTATTATATTTTTGAAATTTCAAACATCGCTCATATGGTGTCGACCATATGGTGTTCGATGTTTGAAACTTTCGAAAACATAACATAGACCCCTCCAACCCATATAACATAGCTGGTCTCACTACCCTCTTTTAGACCTTCTCTTTCAATGTTACTAGTACCTGTCTGTCACAAATCACTCCTGAAACCACCCAATTCACCTTGCTTGTACTCTCTTCTTCATCTGTCTTCCACACACACCATTACTCTGAACAAAATTGCTGATTTGATGTTGTAAATCTTTATTCATTCCTTACTGATAGGACTTCGGTTCCATCCTCGGAACCGACACGGCCGTTTCCAAGCTCCAAGCTCGCACCAGCCAAAAAACTCTCAGCTAAGACCTACCCATAATGCCTCTCTCATAGTCTCTTCAGATCTTGTTTGCCACATTCCTCTTCAGATGTGCCTAGCCTTCTCTCTCAAAGCTAAGTGGAAATTTTGTGTATTTTGTGTAGTTTTCTTTCAAAACTTTGCCCTTTTTAGTCATTCTTGCTTATTTCTCCTCTCGCCTGTAATCTGCTTCTATTTCCTTCCCTCTGCTTTTGGTAGTTAACCTTTTACCATCGTTGGTACTGTCCCTCTCTTCTACCTTTGGTAGGTTCTCCTTTACCACTTGTAGTATTTCTAGATACCATTGTTGGTACTCTCTCCTTTCCCTCTTTATCTTTCATTAAAAAAAAAAATATTTTCCTTTTCACTTGTTGTTATTTCCTTCTTGGTAGTTTGTTGTCAATACATTATGTCAGAAAAAGTTAAGTTGGGGTTTAAACAGTGTGACAAGTGTGGGCAAAAGATGCCCAACTCAGATGGTCACACTCGGTGCGTTTATTGTTTGGGCATGGAACATATAAATACTTCTTGTGACATCTGCTCTAGTTTTAGTAATTGCACTCTAGCAAAGCACAAAAACAAACTAATCTTGAAGGGTTTAGTCAAAACACCTTTTTCGGTGGCTCTCTCTGGGTTGGAGGTCTCACCACCTCCTAAAACCAAGAAACACAAGGAGAAACAGAGTCACTTGGTTCCTACATCCCCGACCATTACGGAACCGAGTTGACACTGAGCTTCTCTGGTGCCCTCGGCACAGACAACTTTGGCACCAGGCCCTGTGTTTTCTCCCTCTGTGCCATTTCTGATGTTGACTCCTATTATGTTTCCAGCTTTGGCACCATTGTCTTTGGTGCCATCCTTGGTCCTGACACCAGCTTTGACGACCGTGCCCACTTCGGCACCATCCCTGGCCATGGTGCTGATAGCTTATTCGGCTCCACAGATTATGACCTCAGTTCCTAAGGTTGAACATCTCCCAAGAACCAGATACTCTCCAACTTACTACCCTTTTTCGGGGCACCAGTTTAGCCCCTTTCTTGAAAGACCTGACTGTCCTTCTGCAACCTCCTATAGATCCATTAGGAGCCTTTCTGAACAAGATGTAGTGCAGGTTGTGGACCAGCTTCTGGCAGCTAGGGAATTGCCCACCGTGGCTAGACATTCTGTTCCCTTTGGCATGAAACCCTTCATGGCGTACTCACCTGTTTATCCTCCTCCGGCCTCTTCCCAGACTCCAAAGATCTCGGTACCGATGACCACCCTGGAGCATACTTTCTCAGCTCCCACTGCGGAGTTCCCCCTGTCGGCACCGACCTCCCTTGCTGCATCAGCTCCGTTGGAGCCGGTACACTCTCGGAGCAGTGTTTGGGCTGTTGGCACCGTGGTACCTAGTCCGGCACCTATTTTTTCGCTGGAGCCGTCTCCAACAGCTTCCAGTCCTCTCGGGGCTCCTCATCTGGAAGCGGGCTCCTCAGGGCAGTAGCGAGGTTGTCCTTCTCAGTTCCTGGATCCCATCCCTCCTCGGGCCGGCTTGCTTTCCTGGTGATGGAGAGGGTCCGTGCCTCCACAGGCTCGCAGTCAGCATCAATGACATTGACACCAGAACCCCCCTCTCTAAGAAGAAAGGACAATCTGTGTCAAAACAGACAATTTCCAAATGGTTGTCTAAGGCTATTACCTTTTGTTGTACTCACCAGAACAAAACTATTCCATGCAGGATCAAAGTCCACTCTGCCAGGGCTTTGGCTTCATTTATAGCTTTTTGGAAAGGATTGGATTTTATGAAGCTGCTACTTGGTCCCTTGTTTATACATTTACAAGGCACTGTAAGCTTGATTCCTTCTCTAGGTCCAGATCAAGCTTTGCTAGGACCATTCTCCAAGGACTCCTGGACTCTTCTTCTTCCACCTCCCAAATGAAGTTAGCTATGGTAATTTAGCCATATAGCTAAAGGTACCACACCAGTGATCAATATAAAGAACATAGTACAGTTTTGTAAGTAAACATACCATAACAGTAGATGTTTGGATGATCACTGCTGCAGTTGCTGCTCCAACCCACACACACATTTTTTTTGTATGTCAAGATGTGGACCTTTATTCCTTATTGATCCTAGCAAAGCTCTGAAGGGTTTTATGCACAGGATTGTCTTTTAGTCAGCTCAGCTCAAGCTTCTTAACAGTTTCAGCACATAGAATGTGCCCTGAAGCTTTGGCCAGCTTTTATATTGTTGGCAGGATATAACCCATATAGCTGAGGCTACTGCAACTGTGTTCATTTGAACACCTACGGTTATGTAAGTTCTACATATACAGCTGCACTTTCTCATTTTTTTTAAATCTGTTAAGGACATTTTCATTAATAGCTCAAGATTGTTCTGTTAATTAATATTGTGTATGTTGTCTGTAAGACTGAAGAAGCACATTTTTACAATATTCTTAAATTTTTTTGTTATGTAAATTCCAAAGCCATAAAAATCTTAAGAACTTGTTTTGGTCGGGACTTCCAAGATGGCAGCAAATTGAGTAACTGCTTAACTCTAGCTCTCCCAGTGTGAAAGCAGAAATGGACCATAAACATTTGTGTTTATGGGTAAATTTCAGTAACTGGCTAGTAAGTGTACTACCTGGATGCCAGGAAAAAGAAATACAGAGCACCTGGAAAAAAACAGCCACAACAAGTAAGGAAGAAACACTGACTGGGAATGTTCTGCAGCTGCTCAACAAAAAGTAATGCATTCTCCAGATACGACATCCAGTAAACTACAGGAAGATATAAAACTTACTGCACACAGAAATGGTTAAAATAAACGAAACACTGATGGAGTATATCAACACAACAACAAAAGGCTAGAAAGAAATGCAAGAAGCTTTGAACAGATATTCAGATGAGGTGACAAAGCTGCAAAAATCAGAGGCTGAAATTAAGAAAAAGCTAGCTGAATATGAGGATGCTCAGGAAGAGATGTTTTAAAAAATAATCAAATTAGAGGACAGAGCACATAGGGAAAACCTGAGATTTTCAGCTATAACCAGAGAAGCTGGAAGGAACAGACTGCATTAATTTTATGAAAGTATAAATAAGCAACTAGACTGGTATTCCACAGCAGGAGTTGTTAGTTCAAGGGGCACATCATGTGTATGCTCCAAACCTGGCTATGAGAAAGCAACCTAGACCTTTAGTAGTAAAGATGCAATCCTACCAGTAGGAGTTGATTCTGAAAAAAAACTGTGGCAGAAGGACAACATACTGAAAGTGGGAGACAGCAGAGTGTTTATGGAAATGATTACTCATTGTACACCAGGCAGAAGAGGAGTAAATTCATTTCACTATTCAGAGAATGTCAAGATGTAGGTGTGAAATTCCAACTGCAGTATCCAGCTGTCTTCAAGGTATTCTTCCCTGGAGGGGACAAAATCATTTTTTGATGAAGTATATGCCAAGGAGGAAATACAAAAGGTTATTCAACAAAACGTGAGCTGTGAAACAGAAGGAGATTCTGTTTCTTGTTCTTCTGGTAATAAAGACTACAGAGAGACTGTACCTGTGAAACCTTTTCCACTGTTTCAACAGAAGATGTTGGAGAGAAGGAAGGGACCACGACAGTTGACTAGAATAATCGAGAATAGTCAGGATTTGGGAGATGGAGATGAACAGTAATAATTTTATTTATTTATTTTATTATTTTACATTTGTTGACTGGGATAGTCCGACTGGATACATGCCCATGTTCAGCGGACACCCGGAGAGAAAAGCTCCAAGGTAGAACAAACAGTAAAAATCACAAAATGATTACAAGTTACACACAGTTTACAGGCTCCAGTTGAGCAAGCAGGTAATATAATAATACATTTCTAAAACAGTGTTGCAAATTGACTAGGCAATGTAACATGATTACAGACTATAGAGGAAGATCTAGTCGAGTTTTGAACAAGGACATACCCCAGCCTGGGCTGACCATTAACCAGTAACTTAATGTGGGATTAAAATGCAATAATTATATTTGTGAAATATGACAGAACAAGAAAATATGGAAATATTGGACTTTTTCAGAATTTGTTGGACTTGTGGGAGACTCCAAATTATATGCCCTACTTCATGTCATTAATGTTTGGGAAAATGCTTTGAGGAGGGAGAAAGTTAAATGTAAGTAAAGAAAACATTTTTTTCTTAATAGTACTATTTTGTGGTGTATGGTTTTCTAAGGGAAGGTCTACAAGAGGGTAGTGAGACCAGCTGTGTTATATGGGTTGGAGACAGTGGCACTGATAAAAAGGCAGGAGTCAGAGCTGGATGTGGCAGAGTTAAAGATGTTAAGATGTGCAGTGGGTGTGATGAGGGGGGACAGGATTAGGAATAAGTATATTAGAGGGTCAACCCAGGGTGGATGGTTTACAGACAAAGCCAGAGAGGCAAGAGTGTGTTGGTTTGGACATGTGCTGAGGAGGGATGCTGAGTATATTGGGAAAAGGATGCTAAGGATGGAGCTGCCAGGTAAAAGGAAAAGAGGAAGGCCTAAGATAAGATTTATGAATGTGGTGAGAGGACATGCAGGTAGTTAGTGTGACAGAGCAAGATGCAGAGGGCAGGAAGAAATGGAAACAGATGATCCACTGTTGTGTCCCCTAATGGGAAAAGCCAAAAGGAAAAGAAGATGGTTTTCTTAGCATGCTATAATGTAAAGTTTTCTCATTTATTTTTAAGTTTAGTGGGGAATGTAAGTAGGCGCTGCTGAACTTTTTTGCCATTCTTTCTCCTTTATTTCTTTCTTCTTGTTCATTTTTAAGAAATGTAGGCACTGCAGTGTAGAAAAAAGCCTGGTAAAAGAGCATGACAAAAGAAAACTTAATGTGCTTTTTCTCATTCTTGCATGAGTTTAAATACCTTAGATTGATTTAGTAACAAGTTTTAAGAGAAATCAAGTAAATAAAAAATCTTATTGAATATTATGAGGCTTTCTTTCTAGAAAATGAATGTATGCTTAGTAGCAATTCTACGTCTGGCCCTTGTGTCTCCATGGAAACAATCTGATAAAGAGAAATTGACTGTCCGGTTCTCATGTTTCCATGGAGACAATCTGATAATGAGAAATTGTCTGTCTGATTCTCATGTCTCCATGGAGACAATCTGATAAAGATAAATTGGTTACAGTCTAGAGAAGAGTGAATGGCTGGGGAAAAAAAGAAAAGAGAAACTGGCTAGGAGATAATGTCTGAAAGCAGTCAGGGGGTTTCCCAGCTGGGAGAGCTATAAAGATAAGACAAAACCAGTTAGGACTTAGTAGAAGCACAGGCTGCCTTGCATCTTAGCATGGAGAACCTTTATTTTAGGTTAACTCAAGTCTATGAGTGTGGCTGTCAGTTTGGGACATTTGTTCCTATTAGGAGGTTAAATCTTCGATATTTGAAGATGTATATACTTTTTTGTGTTAGTATTAAATGAACAGGTTCCAGGTGGGATATTGGGTTTGTTTGTTTGTTTTTTGTTTCAGTAAAACAAAACGTTTTGTAAGATGTGACATAGGCTCAAATGGATATGACAAGAAACAACTATGTAAAAGTTCAACCTGCCAAACAGTATACACATGTAACACAAAATCTGGAACTAGACATTTAAGAAAAAAAGTTTTTATACATAAAAGGTGGGAGTAATAATTACAATGATGCTTTCTGTAATGTCTTTAAATGTCAATGGTCTCACAGATAAATGCAAAAAAAAAAGAATAGTGAACTATGTTGAAAAATGTAGAGTGCAAATAGCTATGTTACAGAAGACAGTTGGAAAGAACTTAACATGAGAATTTGGTAAAGAAAGGTTTTCGGGATGGTTATTCAGCAGACTATCTTGGACAGAGGAAAAGAGAGGTACTTATATTAATTGCAAGAAGAGCTCCAATAGTGATAGAGATAACAAAGATAATAATGGCAGATTTTAAGTGCTAAGGGACTGGTGGCAGGGGAGGTGGATTACACTGACATGCATTTATATTCTACCTAAAACTGCTATAATGGAGCTTAAGAAAATTCTGGGAGAAATAATCAGTTTTCAGCAAGGAATATTACTTATAGGTGGGGACTAAAATTTGATTTGCAGCAGTGAAGATGTGTCTGCGGGACCCAGAAAGGAAACTATAGCAAAGCAGGGTAGATTTTTGAAGACATTTATGAAGACATTTGGCATGGAAGATGTGAATTCAGCAATGGTAGTTCAGAGTGAATTTACATCTTATTCCCCAAGATATAAAAACTGGGCTAGGCTAGACAGAATTTTTTTACGTTTCACAGGAACATGTGCATTAATTGAAGGTCTTGATACACACCCAATAACTATTTCAGATCATGCACCAGTAATAACTAAAATAAAAAAAAATAGGGTAATCAAATAAAAAATAGACACTGGTACTGTCCCACTTAACCTGTTGAAAAGACAAGAATTTAAGGATTGGGTAGTGAAGATTATTCATGAGCTAGTCAAGAGGTTAGAAATTACTTCTGAAAATATAGCTAGGGAGTGGGATAAAATTAAGGTGGAGTTTAAAAATAGTGAGGAAATAAAAGAAAGAGAGATATGGTTCATAAGTAACAAGAATTATTTGGAGAGACTGAGGAATGTAAAGTATTGCAGAACAGGGGGGATCTCACACAACAAGAAGAGGATCAGCTGCAGAATGCTAAGCAGAAAATAAGGGATTAGCTTGATAATAAATAGAAGTTTAGAAATATTGCTGTTAAGCAACTGTTTTTTGATAATAACACTAGCGCACAAAAACATTTAGCACAATGACTCGGGCAACAGAAAGTAGAAAGGACTGTTGCCAAGCTTAGAGAGCCTATAACAAGGAAGGTGACAAGAGATCTTGTAGAGGTATTAGAAGTACTTTGGAAATTCTGTGGAAGTCTGTATAAAGCAGAGAAATATGAAAATCAAGAAAAGATACAAATGGAAATGTTTATGGAAGGAATAAATATGCCAAGGTTAGAGGTAGATGAGACTCAATTACTAACGGTTAGGATAGGAGGAAATGAGATAAAAATTGTGATGTATAACCAATTTACAGGAAAGTCCCCAGGAATAGATGGTGTTCCTGTGGAGATTTGGAAGTTAGGAGGGAAACAATTGTTTAACAGTACTTTGAGAGGAGGAGAAGTACCAACATCCTGGAAGAAAGTAATGGTAGCGGTAATACCTAAAGAGGGTAAAGATCCATCAGATCCAGCTTCTTACAGGCCCATTTCAATACTGAACCATGGTTATAAAGTGTTCATGTCTATAATGGCTAAAGAATGACAAAAGTAATGCCAAAATTGATCAATATGGATCAGTGTGGTTTTGTGGAGAGGAGGCTAACATTTGACAAAATTAATAGAACAGTGATGATCCAGAGGGTAGCAGAATATAAGAAAATACCATTGTTGGTGGTGGGTCATCATGCAGGGAAAACATTTGACAGAGTAAGCTGGAACTGTATGAGCAGGGCAATGGAAACATTTGCATTTCCTGAAAAACTTATAAGGTTGATTAGGAGGATACATGAGGGATCGTAGATGAAAATTAAAGTGGATGAGGTCCTCTCTGATAATTGCTGCTTGAGCAGAGAAACCAGGCAGGGGTGTCCTCTTTCCCCTTTGTTATTTGCATTATGTTTAGAATCACTGGCAAAGAAAATAAGGGACTCGGGAATTCAAGGATATAAATGGTATGTAAGTCAAGAAAAGCTGACTCTTTTGCAGATGTTATTATTTTATACCTGTCATAACAAGAAAGAGACATTACAGTATTGTAGGACATTTTGAGACAGTTTCTTATTTTTTTGAGATACAGAGTTAATGAAGCTAAAACAAAGACAGTAAACATAAATTATGTACCCACATATGAATTGGTTCAGCAATATCCATATTTATGGGGACATGATAAAATGAAGTATTTAGGAGTATGGATTAAAAGTGAATCTGGTGTGGCTCCTATTTATATGTGGGAAGAGACTAAACAAAAGAGAATAGAAAAACTGAGAAAAATGGAAGCTTTGTTGTATGGATATGAATAGTAATATACAAGCAGTTAAACTTGTTTTAGTCCCATTAGTCTTATACACAGGTCAGGCACATTTTACCAACCAGAGGAGAAGTTGTGGATAGCAATTAGTAAAGAGCTGAAGGAGTTTATCTGGGAGGGGAAGACAGCAAATATCAAGTGGGATAAGCTGATTCTTCCAATACAGTAGGTTGAATTGGGATTACCCGATTTGAAGAAGTATTTTAGAGCTACACAGTTAAGGCTCCTTTACATACCAAAAGCAGAAAGCAATAATTCAAAGTGGAAAGGGATCCAGGGAAGTAAATAGTGTGGGAAGAAATAGCCAGGGAATTGTTATGGGCTAGGCTTGTATAGGCCCTAGGGCCGATAGTGTAGTACCAACCAATGAACCTATGATGATGAAACAGGAAGGAAGCTCAAGAAACAAGGAGAGACTAGGATTTTGGATGCAGGCCTTTAAAGAGAATAACAATAATCATACAGAATATTATATCTGTAAAGTAGCAGAAAGTATCCTAAGAACTAAACCAGCATGGGAATGGAGAAAAGAGATTATGCCGATAGGGATGACTGTACATAGGGATATAGACAATAGGCAAGAGGGGGCTGAATTTTACTGGAGAAAACTGGCAAAGGAACCAAGTTATCAGGAGCAAATAACTAGAGAGGGAAAGATGACAGAATGGGAAGTCGCTAAGAATTTATTTGGACTGTAGGTTAGAGAATGCCTTCCCTATCAAGGATTAATATCAGAGTATGGGGGTGGGGACTAAACAAATATCCCCCACTGGTAGAGTTTTTTAGTAGAACCTAAAACAGAAGCGGACATTAAAAAAGGAATAATTAGTAGAGCATATAAAACATTACATGATAACTGTAAGAATCAGTCAGAGTAGGTTGGAAAGGATTGGGAAAAGAGATGGAATAAGAAATTCACAAAGAAACAATGGGCAGATATACATATGTCTCCCAAATGTGCAACAAAATGTAGAACAATTAGGATTTTTGCTTGGAAATGTTTACATAGATATTGTATACCCCAAGTAAATTCCAGATATTTTTTTTTCAGGTAGACAACAAATGTTGGGGGTGTTACAGGGAAGAAAGAAGTAATTGGGATTACTTAATTCAACAAAAAAGGCAAAGAAACAGAAAACAATCGGCACTTTAATGACATGTAAAGTAAGCGTTTTCGTTAGGTATGTTACCAAACTTCTTCAGACAAAATTCAAAAGTACAATGGGCCATTAAATACTTTGCCTAAACAATCATGTGGTGTAAGAAATGGTGTAAGAAATAGTCACATGTTACTCTGAAAATAGATCATGTGATTCATCAGAGAGGTAGGTCATATGATTCGTCAAAGAAAGCAGATAATGGTGTAAAACAAAAACATTCACATAAACAAAAACTTTTTTTTGTTGCTTCCTGATATAAATAACTATTATAAAAACCATTACTATGAACATGAAAACTACAATTTCACAAATAAGTATACATAAAGAAATTACATTAAAAGCAATAAGAGAAGTAAATAAACAATAGTTAAAAAATGCTAGTCTTGGTTAGTGTGTTGAAACTTAAAAGTTTGTTGCGATGAAGAAGCATTTCCAAACACACTTGTGGTCATTACATTTTAGGAGCTCATAGAAAAGGGTAGTAGCAAACTACATAGGAAAAAATGGAAATTGTGGGAACGATACATACAGGGGAGAATGAGGTTTAAAAGAAGGCAGGACTTAAATGAGCACTATAATGCTTGAGTGAAAGTGATTGGGTAGATTATAAGTGATGTATAGTGTTTGTAACTGAGAGTTTGTCAGCATGGTTCTTAAAGGAAAAATCCACCCTATAACTAAACAAAATATGTTTTTTTCAGTCTATCTTTGTTTCCAGACCTATTTTAACACCTCAAAAATCACTCTAGGTGCTTTATTTGTAATTTTAGCCTGTTTACCACAACATGGCTACCGACGGGTCTTGATATATCAAAGTGATCTTCTTCTGCTTCAATACTTTCTCTTCCCCATAAAGCATTTCAAGTCTTCTTTCTATGATTCATGCCAGAGATAAGGAAGTAACTGTGATTTCCCATGCCATTGACACATACTGGGGAATGTGTGACACACTGTCATTTTGTATTCCTTCTGTAAGACAGCTGCTGCTTTTCTGTTGCTAATTGCCCTCATTTCAGTTTTGCTCAGAGCATCTATTACACTATACTTTGAAGTTATCCAGCTGCAGACAACTATTCCCTCCCCCCACACTACTGCAGAGGTGTTAAAACTGTCACTGCAATTACAGCTCAGAATTGCAAGGAAGGGACTTTCAGCCTGCATTTCTTCCCCTCTGCCTGCATTAAGAATTATTTATTTATTTAATTAGTTTCCCAGCACTAGAAGGATTTAGTTAAATACTTTCAAATTGATTTTTGAAAACAAGTTTCAGAAAAATGTTGAGTATTTCAGTGTGTTTTATTACTTCGTACTTTTGATTTAACCCTATTTCTGTATGCAGTACATTATACGGCTAACTTGTGTGTCCCATTTCTTTCAGAGGAACAACTGTCTTGTGACATGTTTATTTTGCAAATTTCCTGACATGTTACTCACCTCCTCATTTTTTGAATTACAGCAAAACAGTAATTTGCAAACCTGACTCCATGATACTGGCACAGTACAAGAATGTACTGAAAACACACTCTACTCAACAGTGCATGCTGTGAAACTTTTTTTTTTTTTTGGGGGGGGGGGGGTTGCTTACGTAATATTTTATGAAATTAAGTATCACTTGCATTACACATAACTAATGATTTTTTTGCACTTGCTATCATGTTCGCAAATTCAACAGCAAAGTATTAAGCACTTTGCTAGTCCTTGTCCTGCTTCAGTAATTTTTATGTGAACCACTCCTGTCTTTCTGCATATTTTCAGTTATAATGTTAAACTGCTCAGCTATTGAGTTGTTCATGTGCGACACACCCACTACTCAAGCCAAACAGAGTCTGTCATAATTTAACATTAAAACGTATGCTACGGTCTTTCCAAAAACAAAGAAAAAATGTGTGCAGTTTGCAGAAACCACTTAGGTGGGTTTCAGCCTTCAGTGAATTGAGGACTGCAGCATCCCATTCCAGTTGTACTAACTTTACTGGTGATGTCAGGAAATAAGCACACAGGACTGAACCACTATTTACTGTGTCTTGATTACAAAATGTTAATTTTTCCCTCCTAATTTTCCTGCCTACCGTTACATAAGTCACTGTACCAGGCCATGCTGTGTGGCCTTTTGGAAGATTGCACATCTTACTCAAAGTTCTCCTAAATACTGCAGCCAGAGATCCAAAGCCATACTTCATAGCAATGTGCTCTTTGTGCAAATGTGTGTAGATATTACTACTCATTTCTGGGTATCCAAAAAAAAAAAAAAGTATCACATTAACCATACCCCTTTGCCATCAACTTATTGACATCTCCAGAATGTAATGCTCTCTCACATTGTACATCAGACATTAGTACATGGTCACACTAGTTAAAATGTGTTGAGTACCAGCCATCATCATCTGCACAGGTGAAAGGGAGCGCACTACACAATGGCTTGGACTATAAACACTGTTAGGAGCGCATGAGGCAATGTTACAACTGCCTCATGTACACAGACAACCCTCTCCTCCTCCCAACAAATTCCAACACATGTGAGAGATGCAACCATATAGCCAAACTAGAGGCTAAGCTCTCTCAACTCAGTACTGGCATAACCAGTCAGGAGGACAAGGAAACCACACTCACTACAATTCCAGTCTCACATAGACCTACAACGACAGCAAACCAAACACATAAACACACAAAAACATACTCGGAGGCTCTAAATAAAAATCTGCCTAAGCAGCAGAGACCTCCAAAGCAGACACCCAAGCAACCGCTACCTCAAAACAAAACACGTGCAACACATAGCTCACAAAGCCAGTGTGCAAAACAGTCACAGCCCTTAAGGCTAAACAACACACCTGATACACTTGTAATAGGTGACTCTATCATCAGGCACACTGACGTCCCGCTCACCGGGCTGAACAAGGAGAAGGTCACGGTGAGCTGCCTGTCGGGCGCTAGGATCCGCCACATAACACAGGCACTCAGGTCACTCCAAGGCAAGTACAAATATGACTCAGTCATTGTCCATGCTGGTGTGAATGACTTGAGACGTACCTCCCTGGACTACATGAAAAGAGACATAGAGGAGCTCTCTGAGCATGTAGCCCAGGCCAGTATGACCCTGACCTTGAGTAGCATCTTACCCTCACCAAGAATGATGCCACAATATGAAGACAAGATGATCAATTTCAACAATTGGCTTAAGTATTGGTGTCATTCAAAGGGGATCCAATGCCTGTCAGCCTGGGATGACATGCTCGACAAGCCACAATGCTTCGCTAGGGACGGCTTGCACCTGTCACCCCTGGGCTTTCGGATATTGGCAAAGGCTCTTGCCACCCCCATAGTGCCTTTTTTAGGCAAGGCTCAAAAGACAAACCCACCTCCATAGGTATCATAAGGGATAAGAAACTAAGAGTAATGCTACTCAACGCCAGAAGTCTAAACCTCAAGATGCACACACTCGAAACTCTCCTTAGCATGTAGAACATCGATATCTGTGCAGTAACAGAAACCTAGTTCAAGGCTGCCGAGAGCACCCCGTCACTACCAGGTTATACCTCATACCATGCTTTTCAGCCCCAAAACTTGGACCGAACCACAAAAGGAGGGGGAGTATCAATATTTGTCAAAGATACCCACACCTCCAGGTTGGTGGCACAGCACGAAGCATCAGAGACTATCCATGTGCAACTAACAGTGGGTAAAACTGCCTTCCAGTTTATAGCCTGCTACAGACCACCCTCCCAAACCCAGGTACCCCACTCAGCCTTCCTGAGAACACTGGAAAATATGAAGGTCTCCCCAAACACCATTATATTGGGTGACTTCAACTACCCAAACATAGACTGGGAGCATTACTCTAGCTCCAACACCCTAGCCCAAAGGTTCCTAGAATTTATAAACTCAAATGCCATGGAACAACTTGTTACCACTCCCACAAGAGGGGAAAACATACTGGACCTGATCATCACCAACATGGGGACTCTATGCTCCAGACCAGAAGTGTATCCCTCACTGGTAAGATCAGACCATAAACTAATCTCACTGGATATTCACATCCCGACCCCACCCCCTGCCCAGAAAACCACAGTGAAAAACTTCTCTAAAGCAAATTTCACACTCCTCAAAACCGAGGTGGAATCCTTCAAAGCCCCCGGGCCTGTGGAAAATACGGCCCAGACCGCAGAATGCTTTATAAACGCATTGTATGAACACCTTTAGGAATGCATGGATCATGCAATCCCAAATAAAACCAAGACCCAATCCTCCAAAGGCAGACGTCCTGTCTGGTGGACCCCAGCCATAAACAAACTATACAATAGAAGGAGGAAGCTACTACATGATAGAGCAAAATCCCAAAAAGGGAAGGCATCTCTGATCAGTATTAGCAAAAAACTATGGGCACTCATAAAATCGTCTAAGGCCAGCTTCGTGAGAAAAATTGCACAGGACACTAAGGATAATCACAAGGCTTTCTTTAGTTATGTTAGGAACCTGGGTGGGAATTCCCAGATATGCTCAGAATTAGTCCAAAATGACAAAAAATACAGCGAACCCACAGAGATTGCCAGCATCCTAGCTGACAGGTTCAGCGCAAACTCCCCCCCCCCACCAAAAGGGCAAATATCTATCCCAGCAGAGTGCTGCCCCCTGACATCTCAGATGCTCAGGTAAGAGCCGCCCTCTCCAAAGCAAAAAACACAGCATTAATGAGACCAGACGGTGTCCTGGGCTGCGTCCTACATGAACTCCAAGAAGAGCTAAACCCAAACATAAAACTACTGTTCAATCTCAGCCTTACTACAGGATATGTACCCAAAGAGTGGCATACAGTAACAGTGGTCCCTCTCCACAAAGGTGGTGCCTCAACGGATCCTGGAAACTATTGCCCCATAAGCCTGACTAGCTTGGTCTGTAAAGCTATGGAAAGGATCATCATGGACCTCATAAATAAAGATATTGGGGACCTACAGACACTGGATCCTACCCATTTCGGCTTTGTTAAGGGCAGATCCTGCCTCTTAAACCTGGTCGATTTCTTTGAACAGTCACCAAGGCCATTGACGAGGGGAAGGTGGTCCACACAGCCTACCTGGACCTCGCAAAAGCCTTCGATACAATACCCCACTCGGGCATTATAGATAAGCTCACCAGCTTAAATATAAACCCCTATGTCACTAGATGGGTTGCAAACTGGCTCAAGGACAGAACCCACATGGTTAGAATTGTTGGAGCCATGTCAGACTCTAAACCAGTTACAAATGGCGTCCCACAAGGCTCAGTCCTGGGACCTCTCGTTCGGTATATATTTCTCAGAGGTACAGGCCAACACGGAAGGACTGTGGCTGACCAAGTTCGCAGATGACTGCAAACTGGGCGCCATAATCGACTGTCCAGCCGACACAAGCATCCTCCAAAAGGGCCTCATAGAAACAGACAACTGGTGCCAGAGCCATGGCCTCAAGTTAAATGCCAAAAAGTGTATAGTCATCCCCTTTGGCAAAAACAAAGTGCCCACAAATTACCACATAGGTGGTAATCCATTAAGTACAGAAGAAGTAATTGGGGACCTGGGGCCCCAAGTTGATAGCAATCTCTCATTTGACAACCATGTGGCCAAAGTGGTTAGAAAAACATTTTATATAGCCCACCTAATCATGAAGGGATTCACATCTAGATCAGGGGAGGTCATCGTGCCTCTTTACCCATCTTTACTCATCCCTCATCAGGCCCATAATTGAGTACAATGCCCCCTTTGGGATGTACCTTACCAGACACCTGCAGCAACTGGAAAGACCCCAAAAGTACCTCACCAAGAGGATCAAAGGGCTCAAACAGATGCCATATGCTGCCCGGTTAAAGAAACTCCAGCTCTACTCAGTGGCATACCGCCTGCTCAGAGGCGATCTGTGCCTGACGTATAAAGCCATGTCCAACCCGGAATTAATGGACATGCTGTACCTCAGAAAATCCAAATCCCATCGAGCTACGCGCTCGAGAGACTTAAACCTCAGCACTGAAATAAATAGGACATGCTGGAGGGACCCAGAGGCTCCCTTCACTCTGGAATAAAATCCCAGTCCAGGTTAGGCAGAGTCCCTCATTGACTCTCTTCAAGAGGAATCTTGATGAGTGGATGGGAGATCGTAGGTTTACCCCGGGTATCACTTCTGTGTCACTGTTAGACAGAGGCACAGTATACTAACCTCAAAAAAGGGCATAGCAAAATTAATTTAAAATGGGTGGCGAAAGCCAAACACACTCTGGCTAGGCTTATAAATGCCCTAGGGCAGATAGCCTAGTATGAACCTATAACTGCTACACAGGACTTTGAACAGTGTGATGCCTGTGGAATGTGACCACCCATTTGGTAGTCAGGCTCATGGCTATTAATGGTTTCTTAGACAGTGTGTAAAATGGTGTCTTTCCACAGAAATTGTTTGCTTTTTGTTAGATCTGCTCACTATGTATTTTGTTGTGACAATAGCTACTTCATACATACACACCAGGTTTGCTAAGTCTAATTCAAAGACACTGGACCCAACTCAGTTTGGCTTTGTTAAGAGAAGGCTATGTGTACTTAACTTGGACTGTTTTAAGAAAGTCACTAAGGCAATGCTTGCGGGGAAACTGTGAACACAGTACCACCAACCTGCACCTGGCTAAGACATTTGATTCAATATCCCACTCAGGTATAGTTGACAAACTCAGTGAATTGGCCATAAACCACTACATATCTTGCTGGATTGCAAGCTATTTCACAGATAGGACTCAGGAAATCAGGATTGGTGATACCACGCCCACTAAAAGACCATTCACAAGCTAGGTACCTCAGGGCTCCCTTTTGAGATCACTCCTGTTTGTCATATACTTTTGAGAGGTAAAGGCTGACCAAGTTCCCAGATGACTGGATAATTGGGAGATATGACAGATTCTCCCATGACACAAACATATTACAAGGGGGTTTACCACAAATAACTGGTTCAAAGCCATGGATTACAACTCGTTGCCAAGAAGTGCAATATAGTGCGCGTTTTAGGAAAACTGCCAACCAAGCTAAGTACTCCTTCAGTAAGACACCCCTAACAGATGACCCAGTATCCAGGGATCTGGGAACATATATAGATAATAATCTGGCCTTTGATCAACCTGTGGCCAAAGTAGTAAGACAATCATCCTATGTCACCCAACTTATAAGTTAGGGCATGGCATCCAGGTCAAAGGAAGTCATAGTACCAGTGTTTTTGTCCCTTATCAGACCTGTCATTTAGTATAATGCCCCCTTTGACATGTACCTGATCAGACATATGCAACAGTTGGAATGCCCCCAAAGGGGGAAAAACAGCATCAGAACCACTAGATCCAAGGGTTTAAATTTTGCTTGTGACATGAATAAGACATGTTGGTGAGATAGATGTGCGTGCCACAAAATCTCCATGCTCTGGAGCAGGATGCCTGTACATGTGAAGCATAATCTACCCCTATCCATATTTACACGTAACCTTGTGTGATAGATGGGCAATTGGAAATTCATATCAGGTCTGGCCCCCATGTCTCTGATAGACAGAGGCACAGAATATCTTCCTAACTAACATAACCCTCTAATAAATGCCTATGATACATATGGACCAAACCTCTCAACCTCTTAGCTAAAGAAATCTGGACAGAGCTCAAATTAAGGGGGGCACAAAGGCCTAAAAATAGGGACAGATTTTAAATATTACTCTTAAAAACTTAGAAATTAGACAGAATAATAGGATTTGTGTTAGGATGCGTTTTTTTTTTTTTTTTTTGGAGGATATAGAATCTGAAACTCTTAAGATATGTCATTATTTAAAGAATGCAATCCTCAGTTATTTGTCAGAAACCCACAGATTATATGAATAACAGACCAAAAACATGAAGCCAAAATCTGGACAGTTGATACCTATTATAGGGACTCAATTGGGCTGAACTGCATGAGTAGGCTTATAAAGGCCCTGGTAATCATTAGCCTAGTATACTCCTATGACTGAACACTAGGATCATACACATAATCCACCCCCACCCAAGATGATGACATCCTATAGGAAGGACTAACACATAAAAATAATTTGTGGCAAAGCTATATCTTAAAATTGAATGTCAAGAAATGTATAATGGTACCCTTATGGTAATCAGCCCCCCTAGAAAACTACCTCACTGATAACAACCATCTAAAAGTGGACACAGTAGTCCGGGATCTGGGGATGCATGTGGACAGTAACCTGGCTTTTGGCCAACATGTGTCTAAGATCGCAAGGAAACCATTCTGTGTTGCTGAACTTACAAGCAAGGGTTAGGCATCTAGGTCCAGCAAGGTCATTGTTCCCAACATGTCTTAGGTAGATCACCTCAAAAACATATGTCTATACCCTCTTTCCTACAGACTGCTGAGAGGTAATCTGTGCCTATCATAAAAGGCATGCTTAGCTCTGACCCTGATGAACCTTTTGCATATTTGTAGAGCCAATAGCATCACAGCTACATAATCTATGGTCATGAGATTTGCTTATAACAAAAATAGGACAAGCTGGAGTATCTCTCTACTCTTCCCTCATTAGACCAAACATTGAGTATAATGACCCGTTTGCATATACCACACTAGACACCTGCAACAGCTGGAGAGGCCACAGAAGTACCTCGAGAAGAGGATCCTAGGCATTAAACACATGCCCTACATGGACAGGCTCAAAAGTCTGCAGCTGTTGTCTGTCTCATATCGTCTGCTAAGAGGCGATCTTTGCCTGACTTACAAAGCCATGTCTGACCCATCTCTGTTAGAAATGTTACATGTAAAGACATCCCAATCCCTCCATACCACACGCTCCAGAGACCTCAACCTCATGACTACAATCAACAGAACATGCTGGGGGATAGGTTCCTCACTCAGAGACTGCCCATGCTCTGGAATAGATTTCCCATACATGTCAAGCAGAGCACCTCGCTGTCCCTCTTCAAGACAAATCTTGATGAGTGGATGGGTAATAGAAGATTCACCCTGTGGATCACTGCAGTGGCTCTGCTTGATAGAGGCACTGGGCACTAACTTCGTGCAGCACAATGCCAGGGCACTTATATGGGCTAGGCTTGTAAAGGCTGTTGCACACCTATGAACCTGCTTTTGCTTACAGACTGGAATGTAACTTATTCAAAGTTGAAAGAAGAGCAGTTCACATTTACTTGAGTGCCAGGGAAAATGGCAGATGTGGTTTTCACAACTTGGACAGACCACTTAAGGCATCCCGAGACTGTCTGTATAGTTGTTTTATATGAAATGGCAGACTGTACATCCACTGTAGTGGTAACTTGGTATCCAGTCACTGTCCTTGTTTTATTGTTTTTATGTAGGGGAAATGGAACCACTAATTCAGAAATATATTCATAAACACCAGAGAGAAATGTGTAAATTCAACATTACCACTACTTCTGCTAAACATCAAATAAATGTGGATCATGTACTTTAAAATGCACTTACCGCAGCTAATTCAGAAAAGCATCAAAGGACATTATTTCCTTTCAATTGCTACATAAAATGCAATGGCAACTGTTATTGAATAAGAAGAAAAGTTGTGGTTTAAATATCATACTGTTTTTAAACAATATTAAAAACCGGAACAGTTAGCAATTTTTAACAGAAGACTATGTGCGGAATGATTAGCTGTTATTTTACTTGCCAGTGATGTCATTAGTACTAGGCCCCTGGAAGTTTTCAAATAAACTGAATGTCATTTGCCTTTTTATACATTATTGCCTGCATCTGTCTAACAATTTATTTTTAATTTCCAGATCGAGGGCATATTTGGTCTCAAAGTTTGTACCTTTTATTGTTTTATAATAAAATCATAACAGGGGATATATTTTATCCATTTCATTCATCACAGAATGTCAGTTGTTGTAATATTATTGTTATGATGTGGTGATATATCTGCTAAGTCTACCAGGCCAATAATCCAATTTGGCAGTTAACAATGAGCTGAATCTGCAGTAACTGATTAAGTTTCCTATCTTCTAAGAGATTATTTAAATTTTGAATTATATTACTTTATAGCCTTCTTGTTAATGATTTAACATTTACTGGTCTCAGAGCAACAGCAAAAAAATAATTAAAATAAAACAATAAAAAAGCACTGCACTGTAATAAGCCAATCAATACATTGTAAGTGATCAGCTTATTACAGTTAAATCAGCATCGCCCCAGCTCTGTCTAAAAACAAGAAAATAATGAAAAAATAAGGGATGTTCATACCTCTCAATCTCTTAGAGTAAGAAATCTGGACAAAGCCCATCAAAATGGGGGATCAAAGGCTTAAAAATAGGGACATATTATAATTATTGCTCTTGTGAACTTAGAAAGTTGATAGAGTAACAGTCTTTGTTTTAACATTCATTTTCTGCAGGATCTGAAGTATGAAACATAAATGTAAGTCATTCTTTACTGTATTCATTCCTTAGATCTTGCCACTGATTTGCCAGAAAACCACACATTTCCTGAGGAACAGACCAAAAATTGCTACAAAAATCTGGGCATTCTGAGAAAATCTGACACAAAGGATTTCTTCTTCACCCGCATTTGTCCACTCTTCAACTGATATTTTGGGTGATAGGGTTTTGATTCCTAATGACCCAAGTTTCTGCGGATGTGCTTAGATTCTTACAGGAGGCCAGGAAGCCCAGCACCAGACAGAAAATGACAGTCTGGATGTCATTTGCAGGCCAGGGCAGGTTTTGCCAAGACTATTTTACATGGGTTTGTTGGGGGGTTACTCTTTGCCTTCCTCCTACCTGCCTTCACTGTAGCTCTTCTACTCTTCCTGAGCTGATGAATACTGCTACAGTGATATGGGAGGGCATAGTACAGTTGTGTAAAATGTTACTGTAACAGTCGGTGTCTTTTTTCCACTGTTGCAGTATTCACTCACTCCCTCTACCCCTGTTCTTTTTCCTCCTTTTACATGTGTGGTATTTTCCTTTGGGCCACTGGGTTACCTGATTCTGCTGGGGCACTTCAGCTCTGGATTGGGAGGATTCGTACATCATCTTTCTGCCCTACACTTGTTCTGGTAGCATACTTCTTATGTACGATGTTCCAAGGTAATACATGCATTAGTATACCTGCCAGATGTTGGGCTGTCCTTGACAGGATATCCCAGAGGTGCTGAATACTGTGACAGTGAAAATAAGGGCATCTATTTTTGTGTTAAGATTTTACACAACGGTACTGTATTTTGGTAGATTAAAAGCCCTGACCCTCTACTGAGTCATAAAGACTCATGAGGGGTGATCTCCATTTAGGCTTCCATGATATGAAAGACCAAGCATTCTTTATAAACTCCTCCATCTAAATATAACCAGTGGTCAAGCAAATGCATGCTCTAGAAGCTTAAACCTGTAGTACTACCACATCAACAATGACATCACCAGGCATGTCGCTAACCCATCCTAGTCCATCTGTGAAAATATGCTGCCCTTACATATAAAGCAGAGTACTTCCCTTTAAAACCAGTCAAGATGACAGGATGTGCAATTATAAATTTTGACCCAGGATAAGGGGGGAAAAATGAACTTAATGGGAGACACTGTTAATCTGTCATCAGTACTAGGTGACATAGTGTTGTTTCCCCTGCCTACTTATCCTAATGGACTTCTTTGAGAAGGTTATTAATGCAGTGGATGAGGGCAAGTCAGTACATACTGCATATCTACACCAAACAAACACATTTAATGCCATCCCAAACTCGGGTATCTGGGATAAGCTATCCCAGCTATGTGCCAATCCTTATGTAACTTATTGGATAGCAAATTGGCCCACAAGTACATCCCAGGAAATTAGGGAGGGCTGCTCTACCTCCACCAAAAGACTTCTCACTAGTGTACCCCAAAGTTCAGTCCTTGGACCACTCCTCTTTGGCATTTACTTTTCAGAGGTCAAAGCCTCCATTAAGGGTTTATGGTTAAGTCTGAGAATGACTGCAAACTTTGTGCCATCATAAACTCCTTAGAGGATGCAAAGATCCTCCAAGAGGGTCTTTCCCAAACCAATAGCCGGTGTCAAAACCATTGAGTAAAGAGAATGCCAAGAATTGTAAAATATCTTTAAACAAGCAAGCAGTTCCTTATAACTATCACATTGAAAGCACACCCCTAAAAACTGATCCAGTGGTCGGGGACCTGAGAATGTATGCAGACAATGAAATGTCCTTCAGTTATCATGTATCCACTATTGTAAGAAAGTGCTTTTTCATTGGTCAACTTATTACTAAGAGTATGGCATCCAGGTCTAAAGATGTTATCATTCAACTGTATTCCACACTCATCAGTCATATCATTGAGTATAACGTCCCCTTTGGTATATCCTGTCCAAATGTTTGACAGATCTCCAATATCTACAATGCTTTCTTATGAAGAAAATCAAGGACCTAAATCTTAAAACCTATGCAGACCATTTCAAAGCATTTCCCTTTCTCAGTGTCACACAGGCTACTGAGGGGCGATCTCTACCTCACAGACAGACAGACAGACCCTCAACAAACCCTATCCTGTCAGACCTACAATATGTTCACAAGTCCAATGGGACCATAAAGACTCGCTCTGGAGAATTATATCTCTTGCCACAGTATGTAGAACATGCTGGAGGGATAGATATGTATCACAGAGAATGCCACTTCTTTGGAATCATCTTCCTCTCCACATAAAGCAAAATAACTCCCTTACGCTATTCAAATGTAATCGGAAAAATGGATGGGTAACTACAAACTCACCCCTGGTTTAGCACCCTTGTCCATCATGGATAGGGACAACATGTAAATGTTCTTATCACCTTTAGGTTATTTATACTTGAAGTAAAATGGCTAAAAACTTCATGAGAATGTATGGCTAGACTTTTAAGTATCCTCACAGATCAACAGCCTAGTACGTACCTGTGAACCTATGAATAACATAGTAGTTGTACATGTGGGGATGAACGACTTTCGGCAAAAATCCTGAGGGAGATGCAGAGAGACATGTCTGAGGTTTCTGTGCATGTTACAAATGCAGACAAGACCGTGATACTCAGCAGAATCCTCCCTTTTCTATGCATGGTGCCTAGTTTCAAAGAAAAGATGATTGGCTTCAACAATTAACTAAATAATTAGTGTCCTTCTAGAGGGGATCCAGTATGTGTCAGCTTAGAATGAGATGATTCACACTCCTACTTGCTTTGCTAGGGATGGTTTGCATAACTCATTCAAAGAATTACAAATACTGGCTAAAGTCCTTGCTGCTCCCGTAGTGCCTTTTTAGCCAAGATCAGCTAATGACTATTCCGGTGTAGGGAATGTATCAGTGTCAAAGCAGGATGAAATACCTCTGCTCAATGCCAGAAGTATAAACAACTAGCAACCAGTCCTTGAGGTGTTTGTGCATGTGCAAGGTATTCATATAAGTGCAATCACTGAAACATGGTGTAAATGATCAAAAAGCACCCACTCAGTACCTGGCTTTAGTGCCTACCATGTCTTCAGACCCAGTGGTAACTGTGGTGGCATGTCCATATATGTCAAAAGTCCACTCAACTCAAGACAGATTCCCAGAGACCAAGAAATGAAACTTAGCAAACTCCAAATAACACTAAACAAAATTAATGATCAATTTATTGCGTGCTGCAGGATACCTTCCATGACCCCAGAAATTCATGTTAGGTTCTTAAACATTATGGATGAATTCCCCATAAATAAAAACTCCATCAGTCACAAAGACACTGTAATTACCCTCTAATTGACTGGAGTTCCTAAACCTCCAAAGTAGGATATGCACAGGCGTTTTTAGACCTAATAAATAAAAAACTCAGTGGATTAGATTGTTACTACCCAACTAGAGAATAAAATGTTTTTGACCTGGTGCTTACAAATGTAGTGTCATCATGCATAACTTCATTAGTAACTCACTCTCCTATTAATGTAATAGCATCGGCTGCTAATGTTTTTCCTCAAACTCTAAATCTCCTGAAACCAGTATTTTGGAATTCAAAGACTTCAAGTATACAAATCTCTTTAAATTGTATAATGATATTTTGGAATGCACTTTATAAACATCAAGCCAGACATTGCCTCAGAAGATATATTCATGACGTTTTGTGCTTACATAAATAAATGGATACAATTGTCAGTCTGCAGATTCAAATACAATGGGAAATTTAAAAGTAAACCACCCTAATCATCCACAAACATAAATAAAATCTACAATAAAAAAAAAAAAAAAAAAACTCGGCATATACAGCAGATCTAAAGTCCCCTAAGTCAAGGAAAGTATTTAGAATTTGACTAAGAATTTAAAATGACTATTAGATCCACTACAGCTGTCTATAAACTCAGGTTGGCATTTGAAGCCAAGGACAACTGTAAGTCCTTCTTTAGTTATATAGTATAACAACAAACTGTGGCCAAAAAGCCTCTGAAGTAGTATAAAAACTACAAACCAAATGAACTACTACACGAAGTACAACAAAATGGAAGAAATAAACCACCAGGTATCTCAAAGTCTTTTAATCCAACCAAGGTTAAGTGCTTTCGGCCATTTCACACTGGCCTTCTTCAGTTTATCTTAGAAAGCTAAGAAACAACACTCAGTGTACAAAACGCATACTAAATGGTAAACCTACTCAGGCCAAGAGGACATTTTTAATATACTAGTAAATAAATTTAATACAAATGTCATTCCTGAGATGACAATCCAAACCCTAAGACTAACACTTCTTTCAGGGAATCTGATAACATATCAGACTATGTGTTAAATAGTACTAAACATGCTCTGTCAGGAACTGTCCATAAGCTATTTAATCTGAGCCTGGTTACAGAGTCAGCCACAAAAGTCTGGCATTCAGCACTGGTGATGCCACACTCCTGAAACTATAGGCCCATTAGCCTGACAAGTCTCATTTGTAAGGGCATAGAACACATTATCATAGACTTAACAGTGATACTAAACTCGCATCAGACTTCCGTGGTGGTGCAGCGGTAGCGTTGTTGCCCCACAGCAAGAGGTTCTCCCGTTCGATTCTTGGCTGGAGTGCAGGGAGTGCCTTCTGTGAGGAGTCTACATGTCCTCCCCGCGGTTGGGTGGGTGTTCGAAAGACATGCGTAAGTGGGCGTGCCTTCGTTGAAGGTTGAACGTCGAGCTGGCACCTCGGCATTTGTGAAAATCTACTGCCAATCATTAGAGGACCGGAGTTCTGCTGTGGCGACCCCTAACCAGGAAAAGCCAAAAGACAGCAACAACAACTAAACTTCACATCAAGTCGATCCTTTCTAATGTACCTGGTAAACTTCTCAAAAGGTAATACAACATATTGACGGAGCTCATACTGTACACATAGCCTGCCATGATTTGGCCAAGGCATATGACATCATCACCCATGCTAACATAATTAATAAACGAATTGGCCAAGGCATATGACATCATCACCCATGCTAACATAATAAACTAAATTCATTATAACTAGACTGGTAAGACGAATAGCAAATTGGCTAAAAATAAGAAGCCACATTGTGCAGATGGCATGGGCATTTTTTCAGAGAACATGAAGTTAACCAGTGATTTCCTGTAGGTCTCTTTGCCAGGACTGCTTTTGTTCAGTATTTACTTTTCAGACATATAGACTAAAAATAAGACCTGTAGCTAACCAAGTTTGCAGATGAGTGCAAAATGGGATTTATTGTCAAATCCCCCTGCAACACAGGAGCCCTTCAGTAGAAACATATATGTGCAAATGTCTCATGTGATCTGTAGCCCACTGCTCTTAGCGAAATGCAAAAAAAAAAAAAAAAATGTCACCCCCCGTCTCTTATACACACAGACACTGCTTCCAGACACACACCATTCATTTTCCCTAGCATCAGCAACTCTCTTGGTCATACACTCACAGACACAGTGTGTTCAGCATTCACACACACATGCACTGTTCAGTATCTCAAGCATCACCTAGTCTCTTTCATACACATGGGTACAAACCCTATTCTGCATTCACACAAGCATACATACTGCTTTCAGACACGCACTTGCATTCTTTCTCTCACGCATTACTCACTCTCTCTCATTCACACATACACAGCATTTTATGCATTCACACAGACACACACTTTCTCGCACACACTGTTCATTCTCTCATGCATCGCTAACTCTCTGCCATATACACACACAGTGTCTTCTGCATTCAGGCACAGTCATCGCTGTCTCATACACACGCTTACACACTCTCTTCTGCATTCAGACACAGACATTCTGCTTTCACACACTCACACTGTTCATTCTCTCATGCATCGCTAACTCTCTCACACACACATACACAGTCTCTTCTGCATTCACACACACAGCCTTCACGCATGCACTCATGAACCCACATGCAATCAGAAGGAGAAACACACTCATAAACATACATACACGCAGCAAAACACTACCAGAAAACCAATCGACTTTTTGCAGGAATGTCCGTATTTATGGCTCATTTTTTGTCTTGCATGTAGATTTTGTCTGGCAACTTGGGGGCAAAAGATGACAGTTACAAAACTACTAGCAGCACCACACCCCCTCAGCAAGAGCACCACAAAAAAAAGGACTTCACTGTAATAAGCCGATCTATACATTGTAAGCGATTGGCTTATTAAAGTTTGATCTATACCGCACAGCTAGTTGTAGTGGCAAAAACAAATTAAAGGATCAAAATAATAAAAAGAAAAAAAGTAATGGATGGGCACACTACACAGATGCTCACATGCATATCACACCCCACATCTCTCATACAGCAGACATTCTGGTTTCAAACGCACGCACACTATTCATTTTGTCATACATCGGCAGCTCTCACTCATAAACACAGAGACACAGTCTGTTCAGCATTCAAACACACATACACACACACACACACACACACACACACACACACACACACACACACACACACACACACACACTGCTCACTCCCTCTCATATACACAAAGACAGACTTTTCTGCATTCACACAGACATACGTACTGCTTTCAGGCACGCTTTGCTAGCACACTTGCAGGCAGAAACATTCACACACCACACATACATGCAAACACTGCAGCAGGGTGATCAGCATGCATTTGAAGAATGTACGGTAAAACAAAACCAGGAAACTAGTAACTGCTAGCCTTGCAGCACAAACGCATAACAAGACATAAAAAGAAGTTATGTACTTACCATAACGTTCCATGTTTGTAGTCCATCTCACCTACATTCTTGCTGGATGGGTTCTGAGCTGATCCTCGGCACTGACTCGGGCGATACTAAAGCTCGAGAGCTTTTACTGGCTCAAGGCTATCCCATTTCCCATGGTGCATCACAGCAATTCCCCACATCTTGTTTGCAAGAAAGTAACTACATACATAATAATAAATATACTATCAATAACTATGTACATACAAACAAAGGTACTTTGTATTATTATCCAATACACATGGACAGACAACTAAAACAAGGTCAGACAGCATAATGGGTAGTCCACCAGTTCCTCCAGGATACAGGAAGGGGGAAGGAGGGTGGGACGCAAGAATGTAGGCAAGATGGACTACAAACATGGAACGTTATGGTAAGTACATAACTTCTTTATGTTATGTAGTCCTATCTGGCCAATAATTCTTGCTGGATGGGACAGCATCCCCAGCACCTTTATCCTGGGTGGCTCAAGCAAAGAGACTCTTCACACAGTGGACCCAAAGGATAACCTGTCCTGGGAGGCCAAATCCAATTTGCAATGAGTGACAAAGGTATGAGATCTTGCCCAAGTAGCTGCTGCACAAATGGTATCAATTGGGAGTTTTGATCTGAAGGCATATGAAGCTGATATTGCTGTAGTTGAATGGCCTTTTACTTTATCAGGTAGTTGTTTCCCAGCATTTTTGTAAGCAAATGAGATGCAGTCTGAAAGCCATTTAGACCAAGTTACCTTGGAGATGGCCAAGACTTTGTTTTTGCCTGAGAAGGAAACAAACGATCCGATTTCCAAAAATCTTTAGTCATGTGCAAGTAAAATCGGAGAATTCCATGGACATCTAATTGGTGTAGTCTGTATTCTGATTTATTACTGTAATTTTGGAAGAATACTGGTAATTCAATAGTTGTGTTTAGATTATGTTCTGAACATACCTTAGGGAGGAAGGAAGGGTTAGTTCTTAGGGAAACTCTATCCTTGTTGAATACAATATAAGGAGGTCGAATGGTCAGGGCTTGCAGTTCTGAAACCCTCCTAGCAGATGTTATAGCAACTAAGAACAATGTCTTCTAAGACAACAATTTCAAGGCGGATGAAGAAGACGGTTCAAACGGTGGAGAAATCAATGAGGTCAGAACTAAGTTTAAGTCCCAGGACTCGGAGGTTGCCCGATTGGAGGTCTGAGAAGGAGGACTCCTTTCAAAAATATTTTGCATAAAGAGTTGGACATAATCGGATTTCCCATGTTCCCAAAATGATAATTAGAGATGGCAGCTAACTGAACTCTAATGGTAGCTGCTGCCACTCCTTCTTGAAAAATAGATGCAAGGAAGGACAGGATAGACTCTATGGGAGCTGAGTAGGGATCTATGTCTTGTTTAGCTGCCCAAATGGAAAACCTTTTCCATTTGCTGGAATATAATTTCCTAGTGGAAGGTTTGTGGGAAGAAATGAGAATGTGTTTAACGGTAGGAGAAAGGGATATACACCTGGCTACTCCTGGAACTGGTGCAGACATGCTGTCAATTTCAAGGTTTGGATGGTAGAATGGAACTGTCCTGATTGATGAATCAGAAGATCTGGAAATGTTTGCAGAATCCATGGTTCCTCCAAGAGATAGGGCCACAGGAAGGGGAACCAGACTTGGTGAGACCAGTAAGGAGCAATGAGGATCAGGGTGCTCTTCAACAGTTTTGCTTTCTGAATCACTTTTGGTATGAGAGGAAAGGGTGGAAAAGCATAAAGAAGTCCTGGAGGCCAATTGTGGAACAGAGAATCCCTGAGTGACATCCCTGGATGAGGAATGAGGGCAAAGTAGTTGCTGTATTTGGTGTTCATGTACATGGCGAATAGGTCGCAGCAAGGCTGGCCCCATTTGTGGAAAATGTCTTCTGCAACTTCTGTTTTTAGGGACCACTTGTGAGGCATCAGAATTGCTTGACTCAGTTTGTCTGCTATCACATTGAACTTCCCCAGAATGTGCGTTGCTACCAGAAAGCATTGAGTGTCCATTGTCCATTTCCATACTCTTTGTGTCTATCGACAAAGTGGGTAAGACTTGGTTCCTCCTTGCTTGTTTATGTACCACACTACAGACATGTTGTCTGACTGAATCGCAATTGTCCGGGTGGGAAGAGAACTGTGAAGTGCTTGCAAAGCATAAAGCACTGCTCTCATCTCCAGAACGTTTATGTGAAAGTGGATCTCGTGATCCTGCCAGATTCCTTGGAGCATCATTCCCAGATAATGACCCCCCCACCCTATTTGGGAAATGTCTGTGGTCAATACTGCATTTTGTTGAGGGAGAACAAGGGGATGACCTAGATAAAGCTGATCTGTATGTAACCACCATGTTAGATCCTTCTTGCAGGAGTTTGTGATGAGTATTTCGTGGGACAAGGGTAGATCCTGCATTGACCACTGGGCAGATAGTAGCCACTGAAGTACTCTCATGTGAAGACGGGCTAGGGGAACTAAGAGAAAGGTGGATGCCATAGTCCCCTAGAACTTGAAGAACTATCTGGCTTGTACTTTGTCTTTGTTCAGCAAGAATCTGACTTGGTTGTGCAATTATTCTGTCCTTTCTGGTGTCAGTTTTGCTGTCATGGTGGTTGAGTATATGACTGAGTATAAGAAGACAATGCGCTTTGATGGAGATAAGGTGGATTTTTTTAGATTTACTGCAATCCCTAATCTGGTGCACAAGGATAGAGTCTTGTCCCTGGCTCGGATTAGTTGGTGCTTGGTGGTAGCAGTGAGGAGCCAGTCGTCTAAGTATGGAAACACCTTGAATCCCTGATGTCTTAGGTGAGCAGTGACCACTGCCATACATTTGGTGAACACTTTGGGGGCTGTAGTGAGGCCAAAGGGCAGTGTTCGAAATTGAAAATAACTGACTCCCAGCCGAAAGCATAGATGTCTTCTGGAGCACCTGTCCATTTTGATATGGTAGTACGCGTCCTGAAGATCTATGGAGTACATCCAACTGACTTTTCCAATAAACAGAAAAATTGACTGCAGAGTGATCATATGGAACTTCGATTTTTTTACAGACTTGTTTAGCTTGCTGAGATCTAGAATTGATTTCCAGTCCCTGTTCTTTTTTGAAACTAAAAAGAATTGTGAGTAAGTTCCGGATTCAATTTGCTCTGTGGGGACTTCTTGGATGACTCTTTTTTTGAAGTAACGAGATGACTTCTGATGTTGCATGGTCTATTTAAATGGGTGGCACATCTGGTAAAGACCGATTTACAGGGGTATCGGAAGCAAAGGGAATGAGGTAACCTCTGGAAATTATATTTTGTACCCATCGATCTTGGGCAATTTGTAGCCAGGCACTTGGGTACAGTGAGAGACGACCCCTGACTGCCTCCAGAGATGGACAGTCAGGCAACCCCTCAGGGATGATGAAAGGGACGATCAGAGAAAGCATCTCTATCACCCTGATGTTGCAGACCCCTTCTGCTGCGAGCGCGGCATCTTTCATTATAACCTCCCCCTCTGCCTCAAGGGGATGGCTGACCTTGTGCCTGAGGGAAACCTTTTTGGGATTTACGGAACCACATTTTCCCTCCTGTTTGACTCTTGGGATAGGGTCTAGAAGGATGGGAGAAATGGACTCCCGACAGCAGATAAGGTTTTCCCTTCCTGCTCACACCTGGTCAAAGTCTCTTTTACCTGAGGTCCAAAGAGAGTCGAACCATCAAAGGGGACGTTGATAAAGGAAGACTTAAAGGATTCCGTAAAGCTGCATAGACGCATCCAGGAATGTCTCCTAAGAGAAATCCCTGCTGCGGCTGCCCTGCTCTGTCCGTCAGCTGCATAGGAAATCAGTCTCATGGAGGAGTTAGCAATAGAGGTAAGGGTGGAGAGCTGCGCAGATACCTTGTTAGCAGATCCCAAAGCTACTGAACCCTGAAGGGTATCTCCCAACTCATTCAGGAGTTCCCTTTGAAGTCTAGTAAAATGGGATAAATAATTCAGTGATTGTAAGGTAAATGCCGCTGAAGAAAAGGTATGCTTTCCATACCTATCCATCTTCCTAGACTCTTTATTAGGAGGATGGATATTCGAAGATGTCTCTGACAACTCCGTCTTCGTGGCCACTGCTACCACCATAGCCTCCACAGGAACTCCCTTAGTTAGAAAAGATTTGTCTTCTGGAGCGGTCATAAATTTGTTTGGCCTCCTCGGGACAGGCTCCACTGTGCCCGGAGAGGTCCAAGCTTTCCGGGATATGACCCCTAAAAGTTGGTCATATGGCGGTGTCACCCAGCAGGTGGAAGGTCAGGAACCAAAAGCCTCAAGGTACACTGATTCATCCTCAGTAGGGTTACAGTTCTTCCGATCACCCCTCTATCTAAGTATTTCAAGGATGTCCGCAAAGGAGACATCCTCGGGGGGGATCTTGGGGACCCTTCTGACTCATCCAGATCAGTGTCTGAAGTGACAGACTCAGGTGAGTCAATGTGCTTCCTCTTACAAAGTCTCTTCCAAGGGACCTCTCCAGTGGGATAATCTGGGGAGGTCTCAGAAGAGGGGACACCTCCAATGGGGGCTCCTTGGGGCACTGGTTCCCTACGCTTAGGGGCAGTCGGGGGAGAAGAGGTTGCTACTGGCAGCTGGAGGGACATTGGGTCCAAAGGCAGGCCTTTGGCACTAGACAAAGCTTTCTTTATCGCTTTGAAAGCCTTACCACCCCGCTCTGAAGAAGACCTCCACTCTGAGGAAATGGAAGGTCGACTCCGAGCAGGAGGGACAGGTTCCAAAGCGGACGTGGGAGTCGAGCTCACACGAGCTGAAGCACCGAGAGGGAGAGTCGGTTCCGAAGAAAAACCAGGGTGACTATCCCTCTCGGAGTCGACCCGAGAGCGTCGGCTCCCAGACCCCTCGGATCCAGACTGAGCCGATGAGGACAGGGTTATCGGTTCCGAGGAAGCAGGAAGAATTCTCAGAACCGAAGGTTCCAGCACTAAAGGACCCAAAGCATACTCAGAGAGCGAAGCAGTCAGAGGAGGGGCAGTAGCCTGAAGATGGAATGGCTCCAAAGCCTTTGGGTCCGGAGGAGCTAAAATTTTTGCCAGCGTCATCAGAAAGTGTCCTGGAGGAATGGGTGGAGATAGATGGAGATCTCCTCCTTTACAAGATAGGAGATCTCAAGGTTGGTGAAACCGGTTCCAAAACAGGTGAGTGTCTCGACATAGAAGGTTATCTTGGCACCGATGAAACAGATGGCACTGAGACTGAAGTTGTGCAAGAACAAACAACTGATAAAATATAATCAGATCCTGCAGATAGACTAGTGGTGGACCGTAGCTGGGATAGCTACTAAAGTTCAAAAAAATGACACGGATATATGAAACTTGAATTATGTCACTGATAAAACAGAACGAAAAAAAGATGAAAAAACACTTCTTTTAAATCCACAGAAACCTCACTGCTTCGCCGAATTGGCAAGATGTTGGACTAAAGTGTAACAAAAAGACTGTTACACACTGATGTTTAGCAGTTCAAAGTTAAGTAGGACTAAATCTGTTTATATCCCAGGCATATACATTCCTATAACTCTTCCAAAAGTAACTTGAACACAACTCACAACAGTCTGTGTGGGGAGACCATAACAAGCATAAAAAAGTACCTTAGAATGTTTGTAAAAGCTGATGAAATGTTGTAGAGCAAATGCCTGGTTGCTCAGGAAGTCCTGACTATCCGTTTAGCTTGTGGTAGAGAAAACCCAATCCAATACTTTGTAGTTAGAAAAACACAAGAAGCTTCCCTTGGCAAACTCAATAGTTCCAGACTTGCAGGAAGCAAATGAAGCACTAGAAGCACTAGCACAATTGCTATGTAAACAAACTCAGAAGTTCCAAACTCATGCACTGTTATACACTGATGTTTAGAAGTTCAAAAGTAAAGTAGGACTAAATCTGTTTATATCCCAGGCATATACATTCCTGTAACTCTTCCAAATGATGCAAAGTAACTTGAACACAACTCACAACAGTCTGTGTGGGGAGACCACAACAACCATAAAAAAGTACCTTAGAATGTTTGTAAAAGCTGATGAAATGTTGTAGAGCAAATGCCTGGTTGCTCAGGAAGTCCTGACTATCCGTTTAGCGTGTGGTAGAGAAAACCCAATCCAATACTTTGTAGTTAGAAAAACACAAGAAGCTTCCCTTGGCAAACTCAATAGTTCCAAACTTGCAGGAAGCAAATGAAGCACTAGCACAATTGCTATGTAAACAAACTCAGAAGTTCCAAACTCATAGGAAGCAAAAAAGGCGCTGTAGACTGAAAATAAATCCTTTATTACAACGATAGCATTCCTTAAGCACTAGTTGAGCGCTTTCATCTGCACCATCGCAGACTTCATCAGAACTAGTGCAAAACATTTGATTAACTCATTTAAAAACAGTTTTTGGCGCCAAAACTTTGTTACTCAATTTAAAGAAACAGTACTCCATTTGTAACATAACTAATATTGGACCTATATAAAAACATATAAATCTTGGTGATTTATGTATATACATACCAAAAGTAAATACAAATGTATATATAATTATAAATATTGATTTTAAAAGTCACTAAAAATAATTATTCATGTGGTATTGTGATTGAAATACTAAAACATGAATTAAATTCACTATGTGTACTTACATTTCATCAAATATTGCAGCCATAAAAATATTATGTATCAAGAATTAAAAATGGTTTTATACTTATAAAATCGTTAATACCTGGATTCCTGGTGGAATCAGTTAAAATCTGCCACTTGCTTTCTTTACAGGCCAGTCTTGTTTTCCAATGCCCTCCAAAAGGAATTTCCTTCACCTCATCTATTATCATAAAGGAGAATGTGTGTCCCTCACCATATTCCTTGATGTGTCTGTATAGGGCATTTTTACTATCCATTTTCCTAATTTTATAATAATGCTCATAAATACGTTTCTTTAACTCTCTTTCTGTTTTGCCTATATAATAGGCTGGACATTTTTGCACAGAGCTAAATATACTATGTGCTTGGTGCTGCAATTTCCACCTATGCTCCTAATTTTACTGTGATTAATGTCATTCAAAACAATATCACTGTTGGTGTTTATATGTGTACATTGTTTGCATCTTCCGCACTTTCTGGTGAAAACCTTGTCTTTATTATTGTTTCTGCCTTTCCCTAACTTGGAATGTTCCAGTAATCTTTTTATGTTGGGACCAGTTTTGTATACTATCTTAGGTTCCTCACCCAGTATATTTTTGTTGACATCTGATACTGTGATAATGTCCCAATATTTCTTTAACTTTACATTTCTTTGTAGCACTTCAAGGTGTAACCACTTTCATTCTGGTAAAAAACAGTGCCATTTTTGATTTCCCCCATAGACCTACATACTTTATTTCTCTACTTAATTGTATTACTCATGTTTCTTTTACATAAAGGAGGCATGCCATAGCAATCAACCACTTAGTGCAAGAAATCTGGACAAAGCGTGACAAAATGGGGGGGGGGGGTAAAGGGCCAAAAATAGGGACAGATTTTAAATATTGCTTATAAACTTGGAAAGTTGCTAGAGTAATGGGGTTTGTATTAACATGCATTTTCTGAAGGATATAAAGTCTGAAACTCAAATGTACATCATTATTTGTTGACTTAATTTCTCAAATCTTCTCAGTTATTTGCCAGAAAACCACACATTTTACGAGGAACAGACAAAAAATATGAGCAAAAATCTGGACAGTCTATGAAAAACTGGACAGTTGAGAGATATGGTCATGGTATTTGACATTAAAATGCAGTTAAACATAATGTACATAACAACCAGCTTTTTCTGAGTAGTTTATACTGGACTTAAACTATTTTTTTCAAAAGTAACTTGCTAAGTCCATAAACTTTTCTTTTTCAAAAGTAGCTTAATAAGTCTCTTTTTCCTTCATGTTCATTTTAGTCTTCCTCTGTTCACAGTGTTTTACACCTTTTTTCCCTCTGAAATGTTCTGAGATTGAAGTTTCTTTTTCTTCTAGCATTGAGGTTTGTTGGATAGTGTTGTCTGGATTTTTTGTTTCTTATTTTTCCCTTCTGTCACAATTTGGATTTGGCATGTACCTTTTCTTTCTGCAACACCACCATTTTTTTTTCCCTCATCCTAGATGGCACCCGTATTTGAAGGAATTAGTAACACATTGATACTGGTTAACAAGATAATAGCAGAAATTTATTCAACATCATTAATTATTATATAAATAAATGTAGTTGTTACAAAATTGGTAGGGAGGGTGGCCTAATGGTTAAGTTCTTTACCTTATAGATACAAGGTGCAGGGTTTGATTCTCACATGGGGAAATTGGCTAGGCTTAAAATGGCCCACAAGAGCAGTTTGCCTAGTAGTAACCTATGAGACGTGAAGGTGGCATAACACACTCAGTTTGCAAGCAGGAAGGTAAAGGAAAGTATAGCTGCATGAGTTTTACTTAACCTGTAACAATAGATATTCAAATTCCTCACTGCCTCAATTGCATTTTGGGTTATATGTCAAGAAAACCTACTACTGGCCAACTTTCAAAAGCTCAGACTCCCTT
This sequence comes from Protopterus annectens, assembly GCF_019279795.1. Lineage (NCBI taxonomy): Eukaryota > Metazoa > Chordata > Ceratodontiformes > Protopteridae > Protopterus > Protopterus annectens. Next base: position 1,494,224,559 of record NC_056733.1, on the reverse strand, counting down.
CCCTCTCTTTTCCTGTGACAGGTGGTTGGCTGAGCATATCCTAAGAGAGAAGCCTTCACTTGTGACATTAAGTAAGTGTTCAGGCTGTTTTGCTTTCACAAAGAAGGAAAGTACCTGAAGTCAGACTCATCTAGCAGGAGTAATGTCACAGCCATTCATAATACCGTATAAAAACCAAATCCAACAACAGCAGAATAAAAGAGTTTGAAACCCACCACACAGTCTGGAGGATGACAGGTGGGTGTTACCACTGAGGCATTGAGGAATTTGAACATCTGCTGTTAAACCTAAGTAGGACTTATGAAACTGTACTGTGTTCTTCATTCTCACTGCCTCAGTGGCATTTTGTGAAAATTCCCAAAGCATACCCTACGTGGTAGGCGGAAGGATGGAGATCCAGGATCCCCTGGGGCATGGTCCTGGCAAACCCTGCTCTGGACCTTGAAAAGGAATCCAGTTTGTAGTGCTTTGTGAAGGTATAAACAGAGGACCAGGATGCTGCCTGTAGAATGCTTTTAGAGTCCACCCCTTTCCAATATGCCATTGTAGAGGATAAAGCTCTAGTCGAGTGAGCTTAGAATTGGTTGACATTTCTTAGCCTGAGTATAGAAGACAAACAGCTGTTCAGCATTCCTAAAGGGTTGTGTTCTGTCAAGGTAGCACCAGAGCTGCCTGTGCACATCCATGGTACGTAGATTATTTCTTCCTTGTTTCTTGGGTCCGGATAGAACACTGGGAGATTAATGGCTTGAATCGGGGTAAAGTCAGAAACAACAATAAGCATGAATAATGGATTAATGCCTAGCACAACCCTGTCCTTTTGAAAAATCGGGTAGTGCTGGCCTGCCATGAGAGCTTACATCTCTGAGACGCACCTTGCAGATGTCGGAGCAATAAGTAAAATGGTCTCCCAAGTAATGAACCATAAATCAGCCTGAGAGGCGAGTTGAAAGAGAGGTAAGGTTAATTTTGAAACTTGAAATCCCACAGAGCAGGAATTTGCTTTTGAGGGGGTCTCAAGTGCAACACTTGTTTCATAAACTGTTTGGCGACTTAAAGAGATGAAAGAGGAGGATATGATAAACCGTCTCTAAGTTGTTCACACAAATATTTCAAAACCAGAAGGGTAAAACCCATTTTGGGACTTCTGTATTAACCTAGAAAACATCTTGCACTTCTATCACATCTGACCCCCCCCCCCCCCCCCAGCAGCAGCAACTAAATTTAAAAACTTCTCTAAAGCAGATTATAACCTTTTACAGGATGATATAAATAGCTTGACTGCACCTCCTCCCTTAGATGGAACTGGCAACTATGCCGAGCTCTACACCAGTGCTTTATACAAACACCTGTATACCTACATTGACTCGGCCGTACCTGATAGGAGCAAAACAAGCTCCTCAAGGAAGAGCAAACCTGCCTGGTGGACATCTGCCATTAACAGGCTTTACAAGGAAGAAATTGCTGTCTAAGAGTAAGAGGGAGTGAGCACCCGTAAACTGGAAACACTTCCTCCTCAGCTTAAACAAGCAAATAAGACTTCTTGTGAAGTCCTCCAAAGCAAACTAAGGCCAAAAACAGCATCTATGGGACCTGATAACTTCCCAGACTGTGTCCTACATGGGCTTCAACATGAATTAGCAACACCATTGGGTACTCTTTTCAATCATAGTCTAAGCACCAGCTACATACCAGCTGAATGGAAAACAGCCACCATTATTCCCTTGCACAAAGGTGGTGCTTCCACTGACCCTGGAAACAATAGACCTTTTAACCTGACTAGCCTTATCTGCAAAGCCATGGAACGAATCATTATGAACATTATAAATAAAGGTATAGGTAATCTCCAGACACTTGACCCTACCCAGTTTAGATTTGTCAAAGGGAGATCATGCCTGTTAAACCTGGTGGACTTCTTTGAGATAGTCACCAAGGCCCTGGGCGAAGATCTATGCATACAGCCTACCTGGACTTAACCAAAGCGTTTGACACTATCTCCAACTCAGGCATCATTGACAAAGTCACTCAGCTAGGCTTCAACCCTTATATTGTTAGATAGGTCACTAACTGGTTCACTGATATAACTCATATAGTCAAAATAGTGGAATCCACCTCCAAGAGCAGACCTGTAATCAGTGGTGTTCCACAGGGATCAGTCCTGGGACCACTACTGTGTTCAATCTGTTTCTCCAAAGTACAAGCAAAAACTAAAGATCTGTGGCTGACAAAGTTTGCTGATGACTGCAAACTGGGAGTAGTCATAGAATCTCTAAATGATGTCATCATCCTACAAGCCTACAAGAGAGCCTTACACAAACAAATGATTGGTGCCAAAGTCATGGTCTTAAACTCAATGCAAAAAAATGTATTATCATTCTTTTTGGTAAAAGCGATGTTCCTACTAACTACCACATCGATAGCAACAGCTTAAGTACGCACTCAGTGATGAGAGTCCTGAGCACAGTGGTTGACAACAACCTTACCTTTGACCACCATGTCTCCACAGTGGTAAGAAGGGCATTTTATATTGCTCATCTCATAAGTAAGGGCATTGCCTCCAGAAAAAAAACAGAAGTTGTAAGCTCCCTGTACTCGTTCCTCATCAGGCCAATAATTGAGCACAGTGCCCCTTTTGGTATGTACCTTTCCAAACACCTGCAGCAGTTGCATAAACCACAAAGGTTCCTCACAAGGAAAATTCAAGATCTTCAGCATCTGTCCTATGGGGATCATCTGAAATCACTTTCCCTTTTTATTCTGTTTCATACAGACTACTCAGAGGTGATATCTGCCTTGCATACAAGGCAGTTTCTGACCGTGCTTTATTGGAAATGCTGCATAACTGTAAGTCAAATGGTACATGGGTTATTCACTCTAAAGACCTTAACCTGGTATGTGATATTAATAAAACCTGCTGGAGGGACAGATTTGTCTTTCAGAGGTTACTACACCTTTGGAACCGACTCCCACTTCATGTCAAACAGAATACCTCTTTGGCCCTCTTCAAATGCAATCTGGACAGTCGAATGGGTGACCGTAAATTTACCCTGGCGTTTTCACCTGTGTCCCTCTTGGACAGCGGCATTAGGTGCTGATCATGGAAATAAGGGTAAGAACTTGGCTAGGCTTGTAAGGGCCCCAGGGCCATTAACCAAGTAACTTCATATGATCCTATAAAGGTAAGATTTTCTAGTTGCAGGTTTTCTTGCCACCTTAAATACCTGTTGCACATTTTCATGGAAGAAGCGCCCAAAACATTTTAAAATAGAACCATCCAGGCAGTCAGATGTGGTTGCTGTAAGGTGGATTGTACCATTCACCCCCCCCCCCCCGATGCTATGTGAGCAGATCCAGTCCACGAGGAAGCTTGTGGTAATTGTCCTTGGCCAATTCCATTAAATGGGAGAACCAAATTTGCCTGGGCCAAAAGGGGATTACCACAATGAAGTTTAGTAATTGTTTCTGAATCTTTGGAAGTCCCTTGGGGATCATTGGAAAAGGTGACAATGCATGCAGGAACATTCTTCTTTGTTCAGGTACCACATCACTGTAGTGTTGTCTGTGACCACTAAAAGAGGGCCCAGAGTCCATAAGTGATGAAGAACTTTTAAAGCATGAATCACTGCCAACATCTCTTTTACATTTATGTGCTTTGGCATATCATAAGAACCCCACAAGCGTCATTGCACTTGAACTCCCATGGACAGTTCTCCCAATGCAAAATCTGAATCAGTCTGAACACAGATTAGACTAGAGTCTGAAGAGAGAAAGGAAGTCCTGGCTTCAGAGATAGTACTTGCTATGAGGCCTAGAATTTTGGGAACTCTATTGCTAAGGCCACATCCAGAAGAGAGAAATCTAAGAAAATGCCCTGATAAGGTAGAACTTTGTCTGCTGCTAGAAAGGCCATCCTTTGTGCTGTGTCTATCAAAAACACCAGGAAAACAATTTGTTGAGAGGTTGTGAGGAAGGACATTCGAAGGTTCAGTTTGAAACCCTGAATGAAGGAGGGATGTGACCTTGTCTAAGGACCTATGTACCCGGGTAGAGAATCTGCACTAATCAGCAAGTCATCTAAATAAGAAAAATGTGGATGCCTAGGGTTCTGCAAAAGACAACCACCAGGGTCAGACACTTTGTAAACACATGAAGTGCAGTCGGCAACCCAAAGGATAATGCAGAAAACTGATAAATTAAGCCAACCACAGGAAATCTCAAAAATGTCCTGAAACTGGGAGCAGTAGAAATATGATGATAAGCATCCTTGAGATCTAGTCATCATGAAACAGTGGTCCAGAAGCAATACTAGGACCAGTTGTAAGGTGAAAATTTTGAATTTTGGAACCTTTACAAATGTATTTCTAAAGGACAAATCTAGGATGGGTTTCCAGAAGTGCTTCTTTATTGGTACCAAAAGATTATGGAGAAAATCAGTTGCCTTTGAATATCACAGGCAGTATTTCTGTGACTATAGCTTCTACCATGTGATGGATCACTGGAAGAAACAACTGTATCTGGTCTGGTGGGTGTGTGTCAATTCCCCTGAAAGGGGAAGGGTTTTCTATCCACTGCCAAGTATATCGTCTCCAAAATTATTCTCAGAACTCATTTTCTGAGACTACTTGTGGCCAAGCTGGAGGGTTCCTAGCTTTCTAGGGGAATACTAGGCTAACAACTCAAGAGCCCTTACAAGCCTAGCCAGTTTTACTCAGATTTTACCCAATTTACTATCTATAGTCATCCTGCTTGACCAATTAGAGGTGTGATTGCTTTTTATGAAAATGGAAACACCTCCTTCTTTTGTTTGTTTCTGTTTTCAGGTGGGGGTCTGAATGTGTGATAGGCACTGTAGCCTTGCACTGCTATGGTGCTTTCTACAGCCTTGAGCTACATCTCTGTAGCTGCACAGAAGTCAGTATTCTCCAGTGCAAGGAGAGCTTCCAGGGAGTGGATTTTCTTGTTAAGATTCTTAGCATTGAGCAGTAGTACTTTCAGCTTGGCATTAGAAGAATTTGCAATGTTGCTGGGTCTTTTGGTTTGGCACTGCCTAAAAAAGGCACTATGAGAGTAGCTAATGCCTTGACCAGTTTTCTAAACCCTAGAGGCGACAGGTGCAGACCCTCTCTGGCAAAGCAGCTTGTTCTGTTGATCATGTTATCCCAGGCTGACAAATACTGGTTGCCCTTGGAATGACACTACCAGCTAAGCCAGTCATTGAAGTCAATCATTTTCTGTTTGTACTCTGGTATCATTCTTGCTGAATGTAGAATGCTGTTCAGTGTGAAGCTCATAACAGCTTGCATCCATCATGTCTCTCTTCATGTAGTCCAAGGGGGCACTTCTCAGGTTATTCACACTGACATGGACTATGACTGAGTCATACTGGTACTTGTGGTTGAGTGACATGAGTACCTGCTTGATCTGGTATATCCTAGCCCTTGACAGTCAACTGACTGTAACCCTGTCTTTATCCAACCTGGTGGTGGTGGTGGTGGGGGTGGCTGTATGCCTCATATTGGAGTCTCCTATGACCAAGATGTTTGAATGTGCGGTGTATTGGATTAGTGGCTTGCTTGTGGGGACACTATGATGTGCATTTTTATGTGAAATGGTTGATGTTGACTAAGTTTTGTTTCCATGTGGTTTCTGAAGGGAGCAGACAAGAGGCCTCTGAGGTTTTGGTAAGTTACTTGTGAGTACCTCTGCATATGTGGATTTATGTGATGAGACCATATTTAGTGAGGGGAAATGATTTGCATGTGCTGACAACCTGTTTGACATTTGATTTTTCAGTATGTGAGAGTCATGTCTCACTTTTCTTAATGTAACTGCATCTCTTGCATACTGTTTTGTTTGTTTCAGAATTAAGTGGTTGTCGGTATACATGAGACAATTGCTACATTGCCTGAAGATGCCCATGTCCACCAGGCTGGCTACAGAGATATCAGGAGCATGCCTGTCCTTGGTTTCAGGTTTTTTATTATAGGTTTAACCAAGGAGAAGAATAGGGAGATTTAACTGGACTGGGACGATAGCACGACGACGAAGAATGGGTGCTATATTCAGTGTAAACTGCTGTCCAACAAGGTGATGCTGCTCAGATGCTCCTAGTGCAGCAGGGGGACTGGGGAAGGTTGCCAAGGCAATTATTCTAAGGGAAATTTTAAATTGATTGTGTTTGCATCTGTACAGGGCAGGACTGAGACACAGCCTGGAGAAAGGAGTAAGGGAAGGAAGGGCAGGAGGGGAATAGGGTGAATGGCAGGAGGGGAGTAGGGGTGCTTTGTGACTCGGCATAGTCATTCCAGTGGAGGAGGGGATTGATTCCTTTTTTGAAAGGAAACTGTCTTCTTTTTGTTGAATTATTTCCTGCCATTTCCTTTTGGATCCCTGACTTTTGTTTGGCTGGGACTTTTGTTTGTTCTGCCCCTTGAGGGATGGCGCCTTGTTTGAGTAGAACTTGGTTGCATGCAACTTCCTAGATACCCTTTGCCTCTATCCCCCAACTGTTTGAGAATCTGTGTAACAGAATGCCCAAAGAGCAATTCAGAACTTAAAGGTGCATTCCAAATTTCAGCATTTAAATTATCAGAGAAGTTCTTACTAGGTACCAAAGCCTACCTTTTTAATACAACAGAAGAAGCAATATTTCTCAAGACTGTATCTACACATTTAAGCACACCTTTCAAAACATGTTTTAATACATGAATCAAATTAGAAACAGTTTTGCTTATGTAAGACTTTGCTATGTAGGTAAGGATGCATCAAAATCATCCAATCTGCACACCCAGTGCAAAATAAATTTGCATACATAGTTTTGATTATTCGGCATTCTAAGGCTAAATTGCTAAAAAAGAGAGATCCTTTTGCCCTGAAGATCTAACCCTTTTCCCTTTTTTTGAGGTATTGGATTAGATGAAGCCAAGGACTTTTTCATTTGAGCAGGCAGCTGGGGAGTCAGCAGCTGGGTCAGCAGTCAAATGATAAAAGAGACTTGTCATATCTAAGGAGACCCTACATTTTCTTTAAACCTTTTTAGGCACTGCTGGAATAAATGTTGGTGTCCTGCAGGCAGCTTTATAAACATATTCCAAGGTCGGTAGGGTCCTATACACTACCTGGCTCTTGTGTATTTCACATCTGCTCCCAAGCAACATCACTAAATCTAGTAATCAGCTAAGGAAAAGTGAACACTTGCTTGGACTTAAGCTCAGTTTCACCTTTTGAAGAATCAGAGTGACTGGTCTCAGCATCAACTAGGAAATCACCATTGTTGTCATCAGATTCCTTATTATTCTCTGAAACAACAGAAAGGTCTCTAGCCAAACTAGTACTGGAGTTGTATATGGGAATATAATCAAACAGAATTAGCTGTCTGCAGAACACTCTTAGCCAAGGAAACCACATCAGTCTTCTAAACAACTGTAATCTGATTATCAGCTGTATAATAATGCTACTGTTTCTTTTTCCTTTGAACTTTACTACTAGATAAAGTTCCCAGGGGCAAAGTATTATGTCTGTCAGGGAGTCTCTTACCCCAGACTAGTCCAACACCTGAAGAGTTTGATTCTTCCATACTTGTGCCAGGTACTTGAACAGACCCAGAGGATGTGATTAAATCCTGTTCCATAGTGGCTGCAAACCTTCACTAGAGGGGAGACAGGGAAAAAGTTAAGTGATATGTGGGCTGAACAGTTGCCCTGACATAATCACTGACTGTAGGCCAAAGCATATTTTTATTTTTTTCCTTTTTAGGTGCAAGCAAATTTGATGGGAGGGGGAGTGGTTACCAGAGTTAGGATCCATCAAATCAAAGGAGAGAATGCCATCCAGAATAATAAGCTGGATAATGTATCACATTAAACTGTTGAATTGTCTAGAAACAAGTATGTCCCCATACAACTAAACTCTGCCAGACTGCCTTTTATCACAAAAAAAAAAAAAAAAACGGTTTGAAATGTCTTCAGAAATCTTTTACAACTGACAGAATTAAAGAATTTCCAGTACACAAAATGCAAACACCAAATCAACCAATGTACCAAATCAGTGATTAAAAACTAGGGCCTCACAGTTTAACCATGTTAAACTATCATAAAATAAGGCTTAATAGCAGTATAAACCTTATCTTCTTGTCAGAAAGAATAAATTTCCACAATATGTTAACCATGTTAAACTATCATAAAATAAAGCTTAATAGCAATGTAAACCTTATCTTCTTGTCAGAAAGAGTGAATCTCCACAATATGTTCAAATAACTTCATTCATAGTAAAATTATGATTTGATTTTAAAAACACACACAGCAGAGTCATGCATATAATAACTTGATATGTAAATGCTGACAAAATCTAAATGCTGCACTATTTTCCTGTCAAAAGAAGACAATAAAACAGAGTAACAACAGTATAGACAGGCATGATTCATTTGCAATTCTGACTACACGAGGCAGCCTGTAGTTTCCAACAGCACATATACACCTTGTACTTCTGAGAGAATTACTGAAAGTTTCATCAGAAACAGTAAAAACAAGCAATTAACAAAGGTAAACATCTAATAAACACAACTGCAAGTAGAAATTCCATTAGGAATTACTGTAAACACTGAAAGTAATTAAATGTTAAAATAAATATTTTTTTAAATAAACATAAATATAGAGAATAATAAATGTGATAAGGATCCTGTAAAGAATCAGAGGACTGTCTTCTTTGGATGGCAGAAAAAGTCTGAACAGTCACTTCCTGTGACAGTTGAAGGGATCCCACTCAGGATATGTTCAGGCATTCAGCTGTCACAGGAAGACAGATGGAAGAGAGTCTGAGCTTTTGAAAGCTGGCCAGTACTGGGTTAACTTGGCAGATAATCCAACTTGCCACCATGGGGGTAAGAATGATCAGCTTTCACTCTAATTAAGACAGACCTACTCATCTAATTTTGTTTTGCTTATATATTACACTAAAATATTTATGTTGAGGTATTCGTGTTGCTTTAGCACATATCAAAAGTGTAGATCTTATAATTTCATTTCCGTAAACCATGTTCATAGTGCAGAGGATCTTTTTTCATGGTTTATATTATATGTTCGAAGTATGAAAACTTCGAATCTCATATGATCGACTCCATATGAGCGAAGTTTTCAAACATCGAACATAAAATATAAACAAACTAAAAATAAAAAAAACCTACCTAAACGCTCTATGCACCCCCACACCCTCACTATTTAAATATATCAACTCCGAGATTGCACTACATTGAAGTGAATGCAAATATTCCCTACGATGATCTGGAATTGTAACGTTCGATGTTTGAAAACTTCGCTCATATGATGTCAATCGTATGAGATTTGAAGTTTTCAAACTTCGAACTTACAATATAGACCCCTTTTTTCATGCTTCTTGTCATGTGTTCCACTCTGCTATTATGCATTTATTTTCACTTACTGCATGTTTCCTCTTGTTAAGCACATTTTTTTTGGTTAACAGTTCATGAAATTGTATTTTTTATGTACAGATTGACATTTCCAGTCTTCTTACTGAAGTAAATTCTTCAGTTTGAAGGACATATGCAAATTGCTTTACATGCCCATAGAAAAAAAATGACACATTCACTAGTTGTCTAACAACAGGGTGCAATATGTTTATCTGGAAATAAAATTTTATTCTGTCAGCTGCCCTTACTTTGCATCACTTTGTTTGCAGATAGCAAATAGGGTTGCCACCTTTTCAAATGCCCATTTTTTTGTAGAAATGCAAGTGCAAAGGACTGAACTTCACCTTTTTGCCAGATTTAAAGCTTATTCATTTGAGTTGCTTATTCTGCTTCCAGTAACATTTAGGTGTTTCAGATACAAAATAATTGTTTTATGTAACTCTTAAAGAAAAGTTAAGAAGTGTTTTTTGTCCTAAAATATCAGGACATTTGCCATTTTGTAGTATTTTTTGAAGGCTACAACTGCCCAAATAGGGACTGCCTTCTGCAAAGGAGCAGAGTTACTAACCCTGAAGGAAAATGAACTATGGGGAGAAACAAGCAGGCTTTAGCAATATTTAAAGAATAGAGGCTTACGTTAAACTCATCCTTTTCAAACTAAATACTTGATGTAGGCCATTTAAAATGTACTCATTTATGTGGAGTTAGTAAAAAGCTTAGTAATGGAAGATACAGAGTCCTGGATGGAAATGCTTTGTGATACTAATAAGGAAACAATATTTTAATGGATTACCCTATATCCTGCCATTATGCGCAAAAAACAGACTTCCCTTCAGAATTCTGCCCATGAGTTTCCCTACTGTTGTTAAGTGAACAGTGCTGTAATTCCTTTGATTTTTATTGTTTCCCCTTGTACAGAGGTTAAACACTTGCTTTTTTTCATTTCTCAGACACTTCTGTATTGGCCATTAATCTTTTGATGTTCTCCATCAGGAAGCCATCAGCACACACTCCATATTTCTGAGGACTCTGGAAAATAGACCTCATGATCCTTGTCCTTGTGCTTTATTCTCCCTAAGGTCAACCAGCTTCCTCTCAACCTTATCCTCTGTATCCTGGCATCTGTCCTGCATCCTCTGATGTTTCTACTCTGCCTCTCTTCCAGCACCCCCTTTTCCTTGTATTTCTTTGTGAATTTTGACATTAATGCTTTTTCCCAGACTTTTGTGATCTTCCTTATAACTTTGATCAGCATGACCAGGTTCCCCTCTTCCTTTTTGCATTATGTCTAAAAAGTTACAATCCAAGCCCCCCCAACACTCTCACAAGCAGATAACTCAGATTCAAAGAAATGCAAAGGATAATCCAAATGAAAAAAAAAAACATTCAGGAATCAGGCATGACAAATCTGTTTCATAGTAATGTTCAACAAATGATTTAATAAAGCAATTAAACATCAGTGTTTAAACTCATATACATGAACTTCCTCAGGTATTTGAAGTACACTTTTTGTAATGACATATCATCTTGTCTTAATTACATTCCTCTGAAGTGCTAATTTCTGATTCCAAAGAATCAGACGGGTTGCCAGGCTCACAGTCTCTCTTCCTTATGTTCAGTCACATAACCATCAACTGACTCTTAAACCCCATATTTTTATCGAAAACGAAATGCCTTATATATCACAGATTTTTTTTTTTTATTTTTTAGTATGCTTGAAATGTATTTTAAGGGAGATCAATCTTAGCTCTTTCTTAGGTAGTTACTATGCTTGTAATCCAGGAGACCATTGAGGAGCGAAGCCCAAATTCTTTCACTGACTTCTTGTTTTCAGGTACGTTTCTTTGATGCTTCAAAGTAGTTGATGTACTGCAGCCCAAAAGTGAAGAAGTATTCTGAAAAATGGTAGTTCAGTGAAGTTTAAAAAGTGAAATAAAGATAATGAAGATTGAGATTTGAATTTGTACTGTGTAGGAATAAGTAAATAATTTATCTTGAAATGTAGAAAAAATAAATTAAAACAAAGGCTGTTAATGTTGTATGTATTTATGTTTGCTTTATTCTTTCTTTGCTAACCAAGCAGACCTAGGCTATAACATTGATAGACTTTTATGGTAGCTGGCATTCTTATAATAAGAGTGTTATATGAACAAGAAGAAAAATTGGAATTCTGTTGTGTTAATTTTCATTAAGCAGTAAATTAAGCCATAAGTGAATATCAGAAGATTTTCACTGTGTCTTGTATTGTTGAGAGCTCAAGAATTATTCTTTGAGAAAATGAGAAGTATAGCATTAGTTTTATTGAGCATGGTTGTGATATAACAATGTTTCTTTCAAAAAGTTGAGCAAATGCAGAAACATTTCAAATCAGCAAAATATAGAGAAGGAATGAAAACACTGCTCATGGATTCAAAAAAGTTTAATTCTGATATGTATAGAAAGACAGATAAATGGATAGAGATATCTCTTTATTTATTTACATTATTATATTGTTGAAGAATTACTGGGTAGGATACTGAAACATAGATGATAAAACCATGAAGCTTTATGTCTTACTATCTCATTGTTATTAGGTCACTTACAGACATAATGTATACATATATATGACACTAGCTGGCATATCAGCTATTTTAGAGACACTTGTGTCATCTGCAAAAGAAGGTTATCTTTTTCCTACATTTCCCTGTGCAATACATTTAGTCACTCTTCTATTAATCTTATGTGTGGCAACAGGTCTTGTGTGCATTTCTCTCTGTTGTCATCTGGAGCTGTATCCATAACCATTGCAAGCTCTGTATTATTGCTGCATCAACAGGTGCTTGTGCCCTTGTGCATAAGCTGTCTGAGTAAGCAGTATATCCATTACAGCACGGAACTTGTTGGGTCTTAATAGTGCTGCATTGTAGTGAACCTAGGTTGCCTGCCTCCTCCGTGGATGGGCACCAGTACCATCCTACTGTCCATTTATTCTGTATACACTGAATTTTGTTTTTAACCAAACCATGTCCAATTATACATAAAACTTTATTATGGATAAATGGTATCTGAAATACAACAGAAAGGAGAACTACAGATGATCATGAAGTCTTATTATACAATGTGCATGTAATAAAAGTCATTAACTGACACTAAAATGCAGCTTTTGTTGCAGCAAATAATTTAGTATGCTGCAGGTTTAAGTCATCTAATGCAGATGATTTGCCCAGATTGCCATACTAGATAATTCTTCAGTTTGTTAAAAACAAATATATGCTTGTTCTGCTTAGTATCTTTGCATTTCTGATTAAACATTGCAGCTTACAAATGTCTTTTCATATCTACTTTAAACTTAATGATTTTGCTGCCTATAGAATGAGATGATTAAAATGCTGTATCTTTTAACCAAAAACATCCAAAGGCAACGACACATATTTTTTCACTGAGTGGTTGCCTTTGGATGTTTTTGGTTTGGATTTGTGCATCATATATCCATGGGATTTGGTGTTTTTAAAATGCTGTATCACTTACTGATGGTACATCTTTGCTTAGTCTATCGCTTATTACCTGCTGTCTTTCTGTTTCTTCTGTTTTTGCAGCTGTTAGGCCGATCAATTGACCTGAACCGACTGATCACCCAGCGCATTTCTGCTGCAATGTACAAATCACTAGATCAAGCAATCAGTCGCTTTGAGAGTGAGGACCTCACATCCATTGTGGTAAGCACTTCAGTTTCTTTTCACATGGATGCAGATTAAATTTTTTAAATAAGGAGTTTACGTAGAGACTACTTTCTTCTTTGCAATAACATCTCATATGTTTTAATTGAAGTATACTTCAGACGTACCAGACATTAGTATGGCTTTTTTCAGCATTTTATGTTATAATATTCTTAGTTAAATTGTTATATTGCATGATTATTTTATTGTCTGTAAAATTCTGTCATCTTGACAGTCTTCTAAACTGTTTGTAATGTAAGTGAAATGCATGATTTTAAGTAGGCTTGTCTTTCTTATTTACTATTCTCAACCAAAATGTATTTGTTTGTTTGCATAGTAAGTGAGCTGGCCCAAAAATTACTTTCAGCACAGGGTTGGGTCAAAAGGTCTACCAAAAGGGAACACTGTACTCAGTGATGGGTCTGATAAGGGCTGAGTAGAGTGGTACTGTAACTTCCTTCCATAAGTCAAATCCCCATGACTTTTAAGGCTACATCTTCATCTTATACCAGCTCACTCTTTAGAATCACAGTGTGCTAGTTTAAAAACGTGGATTCCACTAAGAATTGCACACATAACAAATTCAGTACACTGACAGTAACAAGTATTAGGGAAGTAACATCTGCTCACAGGTGGCTAACATCAGCTGCTCACTTTCAGAGGCCAAGCTCAAAGCATTCACACCTGCAGTGACCATGTATAACATGCATGTTTTGACCTGTAATTGGCTGACACCCTATATTATTAATAACATGATCAGTTAAGTATCACAGTTAATATAGTAAAAGATAAAAAGGTCATATGTGCTACTCACAGTTTATTTCTGGAAGTAAAACTGTAATACTAATGTGCAACGTGAAAGAAGCTTTATTTGTATACTTGCAGGCAATGAATTACCAAATACAAGCTAAAGCACACAATATAGGGCATATATAAATAATTATAACAGTCTGCCAGACTATTTATTAAAGGTGCTACAAGTCACAGTATGTGCAAAAAAAAAAATAAATAACAGGAATATATAATGTGAAGGTAGCTTTAATTATTCAGTTAGAAAATGACTTACTGAACACAAACCAGTGTCCACAACGTAAGGTACAGAAAAATAATTGAAATACCGTACAATGAAATCTATTGATGGAAAATGTCCCACTTCATGGTATCTTCCAGAATGTAAAAATAATGTGTAAGGTTAAAAAAACTGTAATCATTTTGACTTGAACAATCCCGGGAGTTCATTAAAGTTCCTGTTTGTGACTCAGGAACGTGCTAGCTGTAGTGTTCTCATTGTCAGCTAATTTATATGTTTCCTGAGTCAGAGTTACTACTGCAACATGCAGATCATGGCTGAATTACTTTAATAATCTTCTGCTTGTGTAGGCAGTGAAATCCCTCACCAGTCACTCACACCGACATATACACAAACATAAACACACACACACAGACACACACACACACACACACACACACACACACACACACACACACACACACACACACACACACACACACACACACACACCACAGTCCCAGCACCTGTCTTATCCTCCTATGGTTCCCCTCCACTCCACTTATACTTTAGTACCATTACTGCATGTATGAATTAGGCTCTAGTGTCTAGTGTATCCCTCTACTCAAAATCCCTGTTGCACTTCTGTTGCCATTACAGCACTTTAAAGAGCCCTCCTTTGTGGTCTATCTGTTTCACCCTTTTGAGGTGTGTGCTGTTACAGCCCCCCCCCCCCCGATCTCATTACAATTTTTTTTTTAATACCTATATTGAGTTATCACTTGCAACATAGGCAAATGTGCATTTATATAAAAGTAATCAAACTGTATTAACAAGTTCACATTTACCAACCTTATATTTCGCATATATTCCTATATATCACATAACCTAAGCAACATTACATAAATTATTCAGTTTCTGTGCCCTTTTTTTAAAACAAGAAACATTTTTAGTAAACCATCACTTATGCCATAGGCAATCATATTATTTACATAAATGAAAACAGATCACACCAACACAATCCTAGTTGCAAGCATATTACATCACAAACCATACTGACACACTCCCAGATGTAAACATTATACATTTCTTGTAATCTCCCCAATCATTTTCAGTCAGACATTACATAGCTCATTTAACTCCTGCCTTCCGTTAATCCTCTTTCCTCCTCTGTATGTATTGTTTCCACAATTCACATTTTATTTAGTTTGCTCCTACCCTTTTCTAAAGATCTCAATTCCAGTTGTTTTATCTATGTTACTATAGTCACTACTTCTAGTATAGCTGGCTTAGATTTTGATTTCTATTTTCTAGTAATTGCTTTTTTGGCAGCCACCATAATTAGACACAGTAAACCTTACCATGTCTGGGCAATTCAGACTCTGTATCATAGCTCAGAAAAATCATCTCCCTTGTCACACCAGTCTGCCCACCCAGCATCACCAACAGTGCCTCCTACAGGAAATCTGATTGTGGTAATGAGGTTGAGGTTTCTGGCGCATGTGGTGTGGAGGGATTGGGATTTCTTTAGATGTAGCATTTCTAACAGAGCTGGGTCAGACATGGCTTTGTAAGTCAAGCAGAGATCACCTCTAAGTAGTCGATATGAGACAGAGAATAGTTGGAGTTTTTTCAGTCTGTCCATATAGGACAAGTGTTTAAGGCCTAGAATCCTCTTTGTGAGGCCTCTCCAGTTGTTGCAGGTATCTAGTGAGGTACATGCCAAATGGGGCATTGTACTCAATTATTGGCCTAATGAGGGAAGAGTAGAGAGAGACAATGACCTCTTTCTTCCTGGATGCAAAACCCTTAGTAATGAGATGTGCCACATAGAAGGACTTTCTGACCACAGTGGCAGTGTGGTGGTCAGAAGAGAGGTTGCTGTCAATCTGTGTTCCCAGATCTCTTATAACGCCTTTTGTGTTCAGTGGACTACCATCGATGTGGTAATTTAAGGGAACCGGGTTTTTCCCAAGGGGGATGACAACACATTTTTTGGCATTGAGCTTAAGGCCATGATTCTGACACCAGTTGTTGGTCTCAGTGAGGTCTTTCTGTAGGATGTCAACATCACTTATGGAGTTAATAATAGCTCCCAACTTGTAATCGTCTGCAAACTTTTGTCAACCAGAGTCCCTTCATGTTGGCCTGGACTTTAGAGAAGTAGATACCAAACAGGAGAGGACCTAGGACTGAACCCTGTGGGTTCTATCTGTGAGCCAGTTTGCAACTCACCTAGTGATATAGGGGTTGATGCCCAGCTTAGTGAGTTTTTCTATGATTTCTGAGTGGGGAAGGGTATCAAAGGCCTTGGCCAGATCAAGGTAGGCTGTATGAACCACCTTGCCTTCATCCATAGCTCTGGTGACTGACTCAAAGAAGTCGACCAAGTTGAGCAGCCATGATGTACCCTTCACAGAACCAAACTGTGTAGGATCCAGAGTTTGGAGATTCCCTATATCCTTGTTTATTAGGTCCATGATGATGCATTCCATAACCATGCATATCAGACTCATCAGGCTAATGGGGCAATAGTTTCCGGGGTCTGTAGTTGCTCTTCTTTTGTGAAGAGGGATGACTGTAGCAGTGCGCCATTCAGTAGGGACAAAGCCTGAGGTGAGACTGTGACTGAACAGGGCACACAGGTGAGGTGCCAGTTCATGCTGTAGTTCATGTAGAACACAGCCAGGGATATTGTCCGGTTCCATAGAAACTGTATTCTTGGCCTTGGACAGTGCTGTTTTAACCTGTGCAGCAGTACTACTGGGTGCCAGGCAGTCTACTGGTATTGTGATTGGTCCTTTGGGGAGGTGAGAGAGCAGTAAAGTTGGCACTGAATCTGTTGGCCAGTATATTGGCAATATCTGTTGGCTCAGTATAAAAGGTACCATTGTGCAGTAGCTCAGAGCAAATCTGGGTATTGCTGTGGAGATTCTTTACATAACTATAGAAGGCCTTGCGGTTGTCTTTACTATCTGCTGCAATTTTGTTTTTATAGCTAGCTTTAGAGGATTTGATGAGGGATCTCAACCTTTTGTTGAGGCTGATAAGGGAGTTTTTCCAGTCTTGGGACTTCACCTTATTTCTCATTAGTTTCGTCCTTTTGTTGTAGAGTTTGTTTATGGCAGGAGACCACCAGATTGGCTTCCTTTTTTTGAGGTAAGCATAAGCTTCTTTATTCTACTGGGTAATCCCAGTCTGCCCAGTTCTGCTTGAAGAATCAGCTTATCCCACTTAACTGTTGCCATCTTCCCCTCCCAGATAAAGTCCTTCAGCTCTTTATTAATTGTTATCCAAAACTTCTCTAATTGATAAAAATATGCCTGACCTGTGTATAAGACTAATGGGACTAAAAACATTTTAACTGCTTGAATCTTGCTATTCATATGCGTATAATGAAGCTTCCATTTTCTCAGTTTTTGTATTATCTTTTGTTAAGTCTCTTCACACATATCCTTAACTGCCACAACAGAATAATTTTTAATTCATACTCCTAAATACTTCATTTTGTCATGCCCCCATAAATATGGATCTTGCTGAACTAATTTATAAGTGGATGCATGGTTTACTGCTATTGCCTTTGTTTTAGCTTTATGAATTTTGTATCCTGAGAAGATTTGAAATTGTCTAAAAATGTTCCACAACACTGTAATGTCTCTTTTTAGATTTGTCAGGTATAAAATAATATCATTTGCAAATGGAGCCAGTTTTTCTTGACTACCATACCAATTATATCCTTGAATTTTGAGTCCTTTTTTTATTGTCAGTGGTTCTAAATATAGTGCAAATAACAAAGGGGAAAGAGGACACCCCTGCCTGGTACATCTGCTTAAGCAGACATTATTGGAGAGGTCCCCATCCAGTTTAATTTTTAGCTCAGATCCCTCATATATCCTTCTATTCAATCTTATAATTTTTTCAGGAAATGAAGATGCTTCCATTGCCAAACTTACTCTGTCAGATGTTTTCTCTGCATCAAGACCCACCAACAACAATTGTATTTTCTCACACTCTGCTTCCCTCTGGATCATCAGTGTTCTATTAGTGTTGTCAAATGTTTGCCTTCCCTCCACAAAACCACATTGATCCATATCTATCAATTTTGACATTAGTTTTACCATTCTTTTAGCCATTGTAGACATGAACACTTTATAATCATGGTTTAATATTGAAATGGGCCTGTATAAAGCTGGATCTGATGGATCGTTACCCTCTTTAGGTATTACAGCTACCACTGCTTTCTTCCATGAAGTTGATGCTTCTCATGCCCTTAAAATACTGTTAAAGCCTTCTAGATCTTTATCAGTTTTTTCCCTCATATCTTCCAATCTTCGACAGGAATACCATCTACTCCTGGGGACTTTCCTGTAGATTGGTTATACATCACAATTTTTATTTCATTCTCTCCTATCCTAACCATTAGTAATTGAGCCTTATCTACCTCTAACCTTGGCATATTTAATTCTTCCACAAACTTTTCCATTTTTGTCTTTTCTTGATGTTCACATTTATCTGTTTAATACAGCCTTTCACAGAATTTGCAAAATATGTTTAATACCACTACAGGATCTCATGTTACCTTCCTTGTTATAGGCTCCCTAAGCTTGGTGACAGGCCTTTCTACTTTCTGTTACCTGAGGCATTGTGGTAAAAGTTTTTGTTCTCTAGTGTTATCATCAAACTTTGTCAGTCTCTCTAAATAATTCTTGTTACTTCTTAACCATAGCTCCATTTCTTTTATTTCCACCATAGTTTTAACCTCCATCTTAATTTTATCCCACTCCCTAGCAATATTTTCAGAAGTAATTTCTATCCTCTCAAATAGATTCTGAATAATGTCCACTACCCATTCCTTAAATTCCTCTCTTTTCATCAGATAGGTGGGAAGGCACTAGTGTCTCATTTTTATTGTATTACCCTGTGTTTTTATTTTAGTTATTATTGGTGCTTGATCTGAAATAGTTGTTGGGTTCATATCAAGACCTTCAATTAAATGTACATGTTCCTGTGAAATGTAAATCCTGTCTAGCCTAGCCCCAGTTTTTATATCTTAGGGAATAATATGTAAATTCGCTCTAAACTCCTATTACTGAATTTACGTGTTCCATACCTAATATTTTCATATATTTCTTCAAAAATCTACGATCCTTTGTTATACTTTCCCTTCTGCCCCCCCAGACACATCTTCACTGCTGCAAATAAAATTCCAGTCCCCAGCTATAAGTAATATTCCTTGCTGAAAATTTAATTATTTCTCCAATAATTTCTTAAGCTCCATTATAGCAGTTTTATTTGGAATATAATGTACATGCCAGTGTAATCATTCTCCCTTGCCAGTAGCGTCTTTTATATCCTCTCCTATCACTATTGGAGCTCCTCTTGCAATATAAGTATTGCTGTTTTCCTTTTTCCCAGATATTCCACTGAATAACCATCCTAAAAAATATTTCTTTATCAAATTCACATTTTCAGTTCTTTTCAAGTGTGTCTCCTGTAACATAACTATTTGCACTCTACATTTTTTAATATAATTCACTATTCTTTTTTTGTATTTATCTGTGAGACCAGTCACATTTAAAGACATTACAGAAAGCATCATTGTATTAAAAAGTCATTATTCCCACCTTTTATGTATAACACCTTTTTTGTTAAATGTCTAGTTCCAGCTTTTATGTTACATGCATGCACTGTTTGGCAGGTTGAACTTTTATGTAGTTTTTTTTCTTGTTGTATCCATTTGAGCCCAAAAAAAAGCAAAAAAAAAAAAAAAACAATACCCCTCCTGAAACCTGTTAATTTATTATTAACACACAGAACTACATCTTCAAATGTTGAACTTTTACCCACCTAATTGGAACAAATGTCCCAAACTGACAGCCTGTCAAAGGAAAAAACTTCAAAGACCAATTCACGTTAGGTTCAAGCAAGGCACCCTTTATTACTTGCAGCAAGGAGACAAAGCATGTAGGCACAAGATTTGTCTGAATTACTGGTGATTAGTATGTTATTCTTATACAGTTCTCTTCCTGTCACACAGAAAATGTTACTATTCTATTGCTGACGTAGTTAGACACAGCTTTCTGTATGTTCTACAGAAAATGTTACTAAACTTATTGCTGACTAAGTTAGATTATCTGCTATTTTGAAAAACATTTTGAAAAAAACAACCTGGCCTTGGGCTTATTTTAGCCCATTTTAACTTTTCAGTTCTTCAATTGTACTGTTCTAATACATGTGTTACATTTTGTCTAGATTTAAGGTACATTTCTAGCTTTGGTACAAGTAATGCTGACTATGGTTTAAACTTACAAGCATCTATTGTTTTGTTTATCAATGCTTCTAGCAGCTGCATACTTCCTCATGGCGTAAGCAGAAATGAATATCTCTTTGTTAAGTTTCATGACATTAGCAGAAATGAAATGTCTCTTGTTATTTTCATGACATTACCAGAAATGAAATGCTTCTTGTTAAGTTTCTAATAGCTGTGCAGATCCATGCAGTGTGAACAGAATAAATGTATTAACCCTTTTAAACCTCGAATGCACTAAGCATGCATATTACTATTACACATTTTTCTAACATTTCCCCCCTTTTAATACTTTTATTCTACTTTCAAGATAAGCATAAGCAGTTTTTTCTTCCCCTAACCTCTTCCTACTCAGGATTTGCAGTTAAGAGAGTCATTCAGTTTAAATTTATGAAAGCATTTTCAGTTTTTTAGCAGTTCTTCAAGTTCAGCTCCTTGATATAAGGTTTCTGAAACTGAAATGTCTATAAAGTGTTTAATCAGTCTTTTTATGCAGGGGATGCAGCAGCACACACATACCACCAGTAGGATTATTCCTACACAGATGGCAATCAGAATGTTCATCAGGATACTGCCCCACCCCCCAAACAATTTCTGGAAAAAGTCATTCAATGGTTTGGTCATAGCTGACACCGGCTGAATTACCTCAAGATGGTTGTCTATCTCGTGTTTGTGGTCAGGAATATATGAACAGCACTCCTCCTGGATTAAAGCACACGTACCTCCTCTCGCCACTAGGGTGAAGTCAAGAGCCATGCGATTTTGAAGCACCACTGTTCTCATGGCAGTCAGTTCATCAGTCACCAATTCTAGGCCAGAAAAAGTTGCATTGCTCATTACTTTGAGAAGCTTAGACAATTTTCTCAGTTCCCAGATTGATTTTGTTGCTCCATATGCTGGCAGTACACCTGCCCACGTGATAACAGTATCACTCAAGTCCATGTGTGACAGTCCATTTTTCCCTAAGCCCACAGCATGATGGTTTTTCCAGCGCGCATTGATTTGCCCCACTGGATTGACAGGCTTCTTGATTTCTCGAACATTCCGAATTTTCTCTTGAGGTAAAACTGCTGTGTGTCATATAGCCGGAACCAGGTACCCCAAAAAACAACTGCCGGACCAATTCTCAGGTAATCATTTATATGCTTTCCTACCACATGCAAAGTAACAATCTTCTACTTTGGCAGTAACTTTACTATGCCCTGGCTCTGCATGAAACATTTTTTTGTCGATTATAGACAGTTGTCTATAGAGGTCAGCATTATGTTTTACTTCACCAATTGTCCTATGCATCAGTTCAACAAATGAATCATAGCTTGTATTGCAATAGGATCCAATGTTATCAGGTTTAGTGTAGCATCTATAGGGAACATTCACATTGCAATTGCTCCAACCCACCTGAACTGTAGCATTCTTGTAAAAACACACAGTTCCCTTTTGTCGAACAGACAAGTGCAATGCTACTTTATCTTGTGATGTGACATCTGGTGTATCATAAATTAAGTTTTCCCAGGTCTTGTTGACTCCTAGGGGAACTGAAGTTAACAGTAACCCCCCATATGCTGTTGGCAAAGCTGTGCAAATCCAGCAATTCGAAACATTGAAGGTCTCAGCATACACATATTTGATTGCCTGGTAAGTGTTAAAGTTTGGGTGCCACTCTGCGTGCCACTCTGCACGCTTGTTCAGTTCAATTTGTGTGGCTGGGAAAAGGAATGGCCACAACAAAAAGATTATTGTCACTAGTACAGTCAACAGGATGATTATGCAATACTTCTGAGGAAACGGTTGTTCTGCATTTCTGTTTTCTCCGACTCTTCCAAGTAGGTGTATTTGGATCTTACTGGATTCTGTCATCTTTATTTCAGACACGTGTTCTTACTCTCTGCCCTAATAGGACCTTCAGCACTGATGGTTTCTTCACTGGGGTTGAGACGGATCAGTCCTATTGATCTGACCCCCCTTTGTAGCCAGACTTTGTGCTGAGGGCCCCGATGGAGAGGTAAGATTTTTGTCCAACTCAAAGTTCTTAACTAGCTTGCAGTGCGTCAGGTGTATCCACGAAGCTCGTTCTGCTATCTTGACTGCAGTGGGTGTTGAAAGAAGCACCTGGTAGGGACCTTCCCACCTTGGCGATGACCGATTCTTCCTCTTGATGTTTTTGATCCACACCCAATCTCCGGGCGTCACTGCCACTTCTGATGTCTCGGTTTGTTTTCTATCTGAAACAGAATTTGACTGCAACAGATGTTTAGAACTCAACAACTTTTTCATATATTCAGCTAGTGTGAAATCAACTTCCTGGTATGATGACATGAGAAGTTTCCATTGGGGTGTATAATAAGCCCTTCCAAATAATTTTTCAAAAGGAGTCAATCCTTTTGCTGTAGGGACAGTTCTCATGCTCAACAGTGCCAGGGGCAAACAGTATAACCATTTTGTTCCTGTCTCAGCTATTAATTTTCTCAATTTGTTTTTTAGTATACCATTATGCCTTTCAACTAGCCCTGCAGATTGTGGATGGTATGCACAATGATTTTTTAAAGAAATACCAAAATGCTTACTCAACTGCTGTATGGTTTGATTTACAAAGTGTGTACCATTGTCACTGTAGATCCTTTCCGGAATACCAAACCTAGGAATGATTTCCTTGACAAGTACTTTTGTCACTGTAGCTGCATCTGGATTTTTGGTTGGAAAGGCTTCCACCCATCTGGAAAACATATCTACAATGACAAGACAATACTTCTTATTTTCACATTTGTTCAATTCTATGAAATCCATACAGATAGTGTGAAACGGATATGGTGGTGTAGGGAAACTCCCTTGCTTGGGCTTTATTGCCCCCTGTGCATGATGTTTGTTACAAATCTGACACATCAAACAAAATTTTTAGAGTAGTTTGTAAATCCGTACGTTGAGAACACTTGGTTCACCAGCTGTACCATCCCCCCTGTTGAGACATGGCACTGCCCATGGCTCAACAAAGCTGCATATCGAAACAAATTAGAGAGTAGTATCACTTTTCCTTCTCTAGAGATGTACAGCCCCTTTTCGAGGATTGCTCCTCGTTTTATCCATCGTTGTTTTTCAGCTTGCGTAGTGAGTGTCTGCATTGTTTTTAACATATCTAAATCTAAAATCCCAGAGGGTTGTAATTCCTCATTTAAAAGAAATACTTCTGTGGCATCTTGTTTTGCAGCTGTATCAGCTCTCGCATTACCTTTTGAAATCATATCTTGTTGCTTGGTGTGAGCTGTGCATTTACAAATGGCTACTTTCTGAGGTAACTGAATAGATTCTAAAATATCTAAATTAAACTGTGCATGATTTATAGGTTTGCCAGTAGATGTTATCATTCCCCGGTTTTTCCACTGTTGCGCAAAAACATGTACAGTAGAAAAAGTGTACTGGCTATCAGTAAAAATGTTTACACATTTACCCTTTGCTAAGGTACATGCCCGTGTCAGGGAAATCAATTCTGCTGCCTGTGCAGATAAGTTGTGTGGTGAAGGTTTTGCTTCTATAATCCCAGTATCAGAGACTACTGCATATCCTATTAGGTTCTGTCCTGCAGGACCCCTTTTGCACGAGCCATCCACGTAGTATATCATCTCGGCATCATCCAAGGGCCATCCGTGAGATCTTTTCTAGGTAGTGTCTTTTGCTCAATTACCTGCAGGCAGCAGTGGGAGCAGAATAGAAGGGTTTAAAGTCGTGCATCGCTCGATTGTCATATGAGGTTGGCTCAACAATATAGTCATACAGGAAAGATGCCTAGCGGGGGAACTATATGCCACCTTTTCTTGTAGTAAAATAATCGTGACTGCATGAGGTACTCTCAAAGTGAGAGGGTGGAACAAGACTACTGAGGCTGAAGCCTGTACTGCCATTGCAGCTGCAACTACTGCTTGTACACAGTGGGGTAAGGATCGTGCCACTGGGTCTAGTTGTGATGAATAGTAAGCAATGGGGCGTTGCTTATCCCCATGCTGTTGTGTTAATACTGATGTCATGTAACCCTGCTTACAATCTACAGTTTGGAAAAAACGTTTATGGTAGTTTGGCAATCCCAGAACTAATGAGGATGCTATTAACTGCTTTAGTTTGCAGAAAGCAGATTCTGCCTCTGGTGTCCATTGTAACAAATCCTGCACTGCCATAGGCTTCTTATATATAAGGTCAGTCAGAGGTGCAGATTCCAAGGCATAGTTTGGAATCCAGCTCCGGCAAAAATTAGTTGTGCCCAGGAAGGACATCATTTCCTTCTTGGTAGTGGGTTTTGGTGCTTGCAAATTTTTTCTGTCCTCATCTAATGTTCTACCTTCCTTGGATATTACATATCCCAGGTATTTGACTTGTTTTTTTCCAAAGCTGCAGTTTACTTTTATTTACCTTATGTCCTTCGGCGGCTAAAAATCGTAGAAGCGCTATAGTATCTTCTCTACAATCCTGCTGGGTGGGGGCTGCCAGCAAGATATCATCAGCATAAAGTAAAATCTGACTGCCTCTTGGTGGGGTGAATCCTGCCAAGTTGCTTGCCATTTCTTGTGAGAATATTGTTGGACTTTCACAATATCCCTGTGGTAGTCGCGTATATGTATACCTTATCCCCTGAAATGTGAATGCAAACCAATACTGGCTATCAGGGTGTATCGGTATCGAAAAGAACGCATTGCTGATGTCTACCACAGAAAAATACTTCTGTTGAGGTTTCAAATCATTCAACAGGGTGTGTGGTCTGGCACCATGGGCGCCCTTGGTACTACTGCATCATTTATGGCTTGTAAATCTTGGACCATACGCCATTCTCCATTGGCCTTTTTAACTGGAAATAAGGGTGTGTTACATGGTGAATCGGGAGATTCTACTAGTATCCCTCCTTTAAGTAAGGCTGCTATAATAGGCTTTATCCCTGCCTCTGCATCTTTTCTTAAGGGATACTGTCTTTTTTGTGGTCTGAATGCTGACTTTGGTGTGATAGTAACTGGTCCCGCTGTATGAATGAGTCCTACATCTGATTTTCCTGTTGACCAGAGGGTGTCTGGTATATTTCGTAAGGCACTTTCTTCCTCTTTTAACAGGAGTGTCAATCAGCTGTCCTCGCTAGACTGCAAGTGCACAACTGGGTTGGTCTGAGTTATTCAGTTCAACTTCTGTATTTGTATTCCCTGTTCTGACAGTTCTAGTTCTGTCTGTTTTTCCCATCTCGTGACTTTTTCTCCTAGGTCTGCCCATTGTATATTTCTGTTTTTGGTTAAGCTAACATGTGGCAATCGATTAGATTTATAAAGTGCAAAGAACTCCTGGGGCAATGAACAGCTGGCTACACTGTTCCCTTCTGTGTCCCAGTACAGGTTACGAAATATCAATCTGTTTGCATGATTCTTAAATAATTATTGCTCATATTCCTTATCAGGTCCTGGTGTGTTACAATAATACAGGGTACAGTGCAGCAGGTGTTGCTTATCAATGTCAAGGGAGGGGAACTTGCTGATGGCTATATTCATTAACTCTTTGGTCACAGTCTCTGGACCAGTCGTAACCAAGTCCTGGCTGTACCAATAAAAATTTCACCCTCCGATTGCACTGCAAAGGTATCAATTTGTCACTGTGCTTCCATACACTGCATGGTTGGAACTACTGCTATACCAAATAGCTGCATGAGGTCTCTGCCCAAGAGGTTTATTGGGCATTTTGCAGAAACAACAATTTTGCTTTTCTGAGTCAATCCTGAAACTGGATCAGTTATTGCAATGTTACGGGAGAGAGGCTCCCGATACAGCTGTCCATTAGCTGCTTTGACCAGTATGTAATCAGGTGACTCTGTGTTTTCTGGCAGTTTGGAGGGATGTATCAGGGTTCGTGATGCTCCTGAGTCACACAAGAATTTGACTTCCCTCCCTTCTACTAAGAGTGTAACTACCGGTTTCGTGTCTGCTAAATAAAGCTCCAAGCTCAATAGAGCTAGGTCTGATATTTCATTTTCTTCATTGTCACTAACTTCCTGCACTTCCTCTACTCCCTCTATCGCATTCTCATTTGTCCTTTCTTCACTAGCCCCTTCTAGTGATTCCTGACTACCA
The DNA here is from genome assembly GCF_019279795.1 of Protopterus annectens. Classification (NCBI taxonomy): domain Eukaryota; kingdom Metazoa; phylum Chordata; order Ceratodontiformes; family Protopteridae; genus Protopterus; species Protopterus annectens. Next base: position 1,494,198,038 of record NC_056733.1, on the reverse strand, counting down.
TATAGTCAGTCCTCACCCTCCTTGTCTTCCGTTGTTGCCTTCTTGTTTTTCTTGCAATCCCTTGCCAAATGTCCCTTTTTACCACATTTAAAACATTCTCCCCTTTTCTTTCACCCTTCAAAGTCCTCTGATCGTTGATCAGATTGTTTGTTTCCCTGTGCATTTTCTTGCCCTTTTTTCCCGGACTGTACTACATAAACTTCTGCTCCATCTTCTACAGAAAATACTTGAGCTTTCTTTTTCTTTTTGCTATTAAAATGCCTTTTGGCATGCCTAGCATATTCAAGTAATGATTGTAACCTGCTTGTACGATGGTCTACCATGTGTTTTGTAATAAAACTGCTTATAGGTGCAATACTGCCCTTTAAAAATGCATTCTTTAACTGCTGTTCATATGGGGAATCTTGTGTTTGATCTTCAGGAACCTGCATTCCAGAGTGGTTATTAAAACACTCTAACAATCTGGCATAGTACCGGTCAGTTGTTTCACCTTCTTGTTGGATGCATTGATTAATGCAAGTCCAGTCTGCCCTAGGTTTCCACTTTTCAGAGATGCGGTCTGTGAGACCTTTTACTCTGGTGTCTAATTCTGCGCTGCTATGTGGGAGGAGTGTTTGTGCAACATCATGGGGATTCCAGCTCCCACTAATCATGTACCAATCTGGCCCTACAGTTTGTCTAACTACCTTTTCTATCTCTTCTCCATTTAAGTTATAACTCAGCCTCATTGCTTGTAAATCTTCTGAGAATTTTCTAAAATGAACCTTTGGATGGGGAATGCCCTCAGTGGCTTTCCGGATATCTTCTGGAGTCCAAGGTCTATACACTAAAATAGTTGGGTCCTGATTGTCTTGACCTGCCTGAGGATTGGGTACTTCTATAAGTGGGCATATTTCTTCTTCTTCACTTATAGGTCGTGAATGCTTAACCATTTGCCATAACTCGATGCCTTCATCTGAGTTACCTGCCTTTGTTCGGACCTCGTCCTGATGGGATCTCTAATTTTAGTCAGTTTTAGTTTCATAATATCTCTATCTTTAGTGACCACAGGATATTGTGGGAGTGGACTAACCTGTTCACTTGCTTCATATTCTGGTAAGGGAGGTGGAAGTGCCGATGCTATTACTAAGTTATTATCCTTCTTATCTAAAAACATTGCTTTTGAATTTTTGTTATTTTGTTCCCTACAGTTTACTTCCTCAAGCCACCTGTGTGCCTGAGGAATTCCTAATCGACGTTGCTTTTTTACCTGACCTTTGGAATCGGTTTTGAGCTGTTTGGTAAGTTTGATAAGCAAGGATTTTTCTAATTTTCCGTCAAATTCGTATTTATTAACCCATTTTGAATAATATTTAATATTGTCGGCACGCTGCGACTACATGTATTTTGCGTCTTCCGTTAACGGCGGATTTGGAGGTTTTTTTTGTGCAATTATACCCATTTTGTTCTAGCCTTTGATCGTTACGTAACTTCTCTTAATTTTTAAATGTGGTACCACGGATTTTGTTATAGTCTCTTCAGAATGACTGCTTACTTATTCTGTTTCTCCTGATCTATGACAAGACAGTAATCGTTTTTGTCCCTGACTTGTAAGAAAAATACAGTCTGACAAAAACAATACTCATCTAGTCCCTGATCTAAAACAGAAAACAGAAAAAAGTAGATTCACCTTACCTGAGCCCACGTGATTGATCACCAATTCGCAGTGACCCGTCCTTCAGTCACAGATCAGAAAGTGGCTGGCCTCTTTTGAACGACAGTTCAGTTGGAGGACTTTCCATATTAGAAGAACCGATTTGGTTTCTTCCCCGTACGGTTTCAACCACCTGGCCGTCTGATCTGAGGTGAAGAGAGGGTTCCAGTCCGAAGGACCAATCTGTCAAAGGAAAAAACTTCAAAGACCAATTCACATTAGGTTCAAGCAAGGCACCCTTTATTACTTGCAGCAAGGAGACAAAGCATGTAGGCACAAGATTTGTCTGAATTACTGGTGATTAGTATGTTATTCTTATACAGTTCTCTTCCTGTCACACAGAAAATGTTACTATTCTATTGCTGGCATAGTTAGACGCAGCTTTCTGTATGTTCTACAGAAAATGTTACTAGACTTATTGCTGAATAAGTTAGATTATCTGCTGTTTTGCAAAACATTTTGAGAAAAACAACCTGGCCTTGGGCTTATTTTAGCCCATTTTAACTTTTCAATTCTTCAATTGTACTGTTCTAATACACGTGTTACATTTTGTCTAGATTCAAGGTATATTTCTAGCTTTGGTACAAGTAACGCTGACTATGGTTTAAACGTTCAAGCATCTATTGTTTTCTTCATCAATGCTTCTAGCAGCTGCATACTTTCTCATGGCATAAGGAGAAATTAATATCTCTTTGTTAAGTTTCATGACATTAGCAGAAATGAAATGTCTCTTGTTATTTTCATGACATTACCAGAAATGAAATGCTTCTTGTTAAGTTTCTAATAGCTGTGCAGATTCATGCAGTGTGAACCGAATAAATGTATTAACCCTTTTAAACATCGAATGCACTAAGCATTCATATTACTATTACACATTTTTCTAACACAGCCGCACTCATAGACTTGAGTTAACACAATAGAAAGGTTATATATGCTAAGACGCATGGTGCAGCCTGTGCTTCTACTAAGCGCTAACTGTTTTTGTCTTATCTCTATAGTTCTCCCAGCTGGGAAAACCCCATGATTGTTTTCAGATAACATTATTTCCTAGCCAGTTTCTCTTTTTTTTCCTCAAGCCAATCACTCTCCACCAGACTGTAACCAATTTCTGTGTATCAGATTGTCTTCATGGAGAAATGAGAACTAGACAGTCAGTTTCACATTATCAGATTGTCTCCATGGAGATGAGAACCAGGCAGTAAATGTCTCTTTATCAGATTGTTTCCATGGAGACATGAGGGCCAGATACAGAATTGCTACTAAGCATACATTAATTAGCTAGAAAATACATCATAATATTCAATATTCTTCTTCGTTTATTTGCATTCTTTTAAAACTTGTTACTAAATCAAAGGTCCTTAATACAGTCATTTTCCCATGCAAGAATGAGAAAAAGCACATTAGTTTTTCTTTTGTCATCCTTTTTTTTTTTACATTGCAGTGCCTACATTTCTTAAAATTGAACAAAAAGAAAGAGAGAAAGGAGAAAGAAAGGGAAAAAAGAACAGCAGCACCTATTTACAGTCCCCATTACACTTAAAATAACTGAGAAAATGTTACCTTATAGCATGCAAAGAAAACCATACACCACAAAGTAGTACAATAAGAAAAAATGTTTTCTTTACCTACAGTTAACTTTATCCCCTCTCTTTCCCGCCCCAAAGCATTTTTCCGAACATTAATGACATAAAGTAGGGCATATAATTTAGTCTCCCATAAGCCCAACAAATTCTGAAAAGTCCAGTATTTCCAGATTTTCTTGCTTTGTTACATTTCACAAGTAATCACACATTAAATTACTGATTTTATTACTGTTCAACTCCATCTCTCAAATCCTGTCTATTTTTTATTTCTAACTTGTTCTTGATTCTTCTAGTCAACTCTTGTGCTCCCTTTCTTCTCTCAACATTTCCCATTGAAACAGTGGGAAAGGATTCATTGGTACAATCTGTCTGTGGTCTTTATTACCAGAAGAACAAGAAGCAGAATTTCCTTCTGTTTCACAGCTCACTTTTTGTTGGACAAACTTTTTTCTCCTTGGCATGTACTTCAAAAATGATTTTGTTCCTCTAGGGAAGAATACTTTGAAGACAGCTGGGTACAGCAGTTTGAATCTCGCACCTGCATCTCAACATTCACTGAATAGTGGAATGAATTTAATCCTCTTCTGCCTGGTGTACAATGAGTAATCATTCTTCACAAATGCTCTGCTGTCTCATATCTCCCACTTTTAGTATTTTGTCCTTCTGCCACATTTTTGTCAAAATCACCTCCTTCTGCTGGTAGGATTGCATATTTACTGTTAAAGATCTAGGTTGCTTTCTAATATCCAGGTTTGGGCATACTCCCTATGTGCCCTTTCAACTAACAGTTACTGCTGTGGAATGCCAGTCCAGTTGCTTATTTGTGCTTTTATAAAATTAATGCAGTATGTTCCTTCCAGCTTCTCTGGAAGAGCTGAAAATCTCAGGTTTTCCATATGAGCTCTGTCCTCTAATTCTCTTATTTTCTGAAACATCTCTTCCTAACCAGTTTTATATTCAGCCAGCCTTTTCTTCATTTCATCCTCTGATTTTTTTCAGCTTTATCACCTCTTCTGAATATCTGTTTAAAGCTTTTTCCATTTTTCCAGCCTTTTGTTGTTTGTGTTGATATACACCAGGGTTCAGCTCTGAGCCCACTGCTGTTCATACTGGTGATGGACTACATTAGCAAACAGGTTGGAGGGGACAGATCAACACATCTGCTGTATGCAGATGATGTGGCAGTACAGACAGACTCTGAGCTAGAACTTCAGCAAAGGATAGGAAAATGGAATGCAAATCTGAAGGTACTTGGCATGAAACTAAACACAGATAAGATGGTGATAATGGCAGTAAATTGGGGAAATCTAAAGAAGCTGAGAATAGAGATAGAAGGGAAGAGAGTGGAATAGGTAAACAGCTTCAATATCTGGAAGGGGTGGTTGAGGAGACGGGTAGTCTAAATGAGGGTGTCAGAGCTAGAATCAGAGGGGCTACAGCCAAATGGCATAGAGTATCAGGTCTAGTCTATGAAAGGAGAATGCCATAGAAGCTGAAAAGTAAGGTGTACAAGACAGTGGTGCGACCAGTACTACTATATGGTAGAGAAACCTGGGCAGTAAAGGCAGAATAGTTGAAGAAGCTTGAGATGATGGAAATGAAGTGCCTGAGAAAAGGTGGTTGGATGCACACTGTGGGACAGACAAAGAAATGAGGACATAAGAGCAGAAACCAAAGGAGCTCCAATTGCAGAAAAGATCAAAGAGAACAGATTACAGTGGTTTGGGCACGTGTAGAAAAGCAGAAGACAATCTGGCGAGGAAGATTTCGGACAGACAGGAAGAAGGTAAGAGGAAGCAAGGATGTTCAGCAAAGAGGTGGATGGATTATGTGAAAGAAGATCTGCGACAGTCAGACATGAGTGTTGAAGAAGGCAGGAGTGTGGCACTGATTCAAGAGAGTTGGCGACAGTTAACAAGATACCCTGACACCATGTAGAAAAAACAGGAAAAAGGGGGCTGGTGATGATGATGATGACGATGATGATCTCAGCGAGGAGAATTTCAGAATTGCAAGCTAAGCTTTATCTGCCAAACAACCATACCTGGTATTTTATAAGGACAGGGATCCTTTATGCACTAACCCCTCATTCCTGCCTAAACGTGTGTCTGAAAGTAACCTCAATCAATCTGTCAAGTTACCGGTATTCTTCCCAAATTTCCAAAATAAAGGGGAATATTCATTACATCTACTGGACATTCATAGACAATTACCTTTCTACCTACAAAGAACTGCAGAAGTCAGACAATCAGATCAGCTATTTGTTTCCTACTGTAACATTAGGAAGGGCCTACCAGTATCCAAAGTTACCTTATCCTTATCCAAATGGCTTTCAGAATGTATTTCATTTATAGTTCTAAGAAATAAAACTATTGCTAACCCTGTTAAATCTCATTCCACTAGGGTGATAGCTACTTCTGCAGCCTTTCAAGCTAGGCTGCCTTTGGATATGTCTGTATTTACATAAAAAATAAATATACTTCAAGGGTTGTCAAACAGGACAATGCACTTGAGTGGTTTCATGTTCAAATCACCATAGGTAAAGTCCAGTACTACTTCCATGCAAGCTATAGGCCCCCCACTATGACCCAGGAAACCCATAACATGTATTTAAACTTATTAGAAATGTTAACCATCCAACCCAATACCATATTCATCTTCTTCTTGTTCTTTCAGCTGCTCCCATTAGGGATCGCCACAGCAGATAAACTGTTTCCATTTCTTCCTGTCCTCTGCATCTTGCTCTGTCAAACCAACCACCTGCATGTCCTTTCTCACCACATCCGTAAACCTTATCTTAGGCCTCCCTCTTTTCCTGTTACCTGGCAGCTTCATCCTTAGCATCTTTTTCCCAATATTCTCTGCATCCCTCCTCAACACGTCCAAACCAACGTAATCTTGCCTCTCTGGCTTTGTCTCCAAACCCTCCAACCTGGGCTGACCCTCTAATATACTTATTCCTAATCCTGTCCATCCTCGTCACACCCAGTGCAAATCTTAACATCTTCAGCTCTGCCACGTCAAGCTCTGACTCCTGCCTTTTTGTCAATGCCACTGTCTCCAACCCATATAACATAGCTGGTCTCACTACCCTCTTGTAGACCTTCCCTTTCACTCTTACTGGTACTCGTCTGTCAAAAATCACTCCTGACACTCTTCCCCACCCACTCCATCCTGCCTGTACTCTCTTCTTCACCACTCTTCCACACTCACCATTACTCTGAACTGTTGATCCCAAGGTACTCATCCACCTTCCCCACCTCTACTCCCTGCATCCTCACCATTCCTCTATCCTTCCTCTCATTCACAAACATATATTCTGTCTTGGTCCTGCTGACCTTCATTCCTCTTCTCTCTAGAGCATATCTCCACCTCTCCAGGGTCTCCTCCACCTGTTCCCTACTCTCACTACAGATCACAATGTCATCTGCAAACATCATAGTCCACGGGGACTCCTGTCTGATCTCGTCTGTCAACCTGTCCATCACCATTGCAAATAAGAAAGGGCTCAGAGCTGATCCTTGATGTAATCCCACCTCCACCTTAAACGCATCCGCCACTCCCACCGCAGACCTCACCGCTGTCACACTACCCTCATACATATCCTGTACCACTCTTACATACTTCTCTGACACTCCCGACTTCCTCATACAATACCACAACTCCTGTCTAGGCACCCAGTCATATGCTTTCTCTAAATCTACAAAGACACAATGCAACTCATTCTGACCTTCTCTGTACTTCTCCATCAACACTCTCAGAGCAAACTTCGCATCTGTAGTGCTCTTTCCTGGCATGAAACCATACTGCTGATCACTAATCATCACCTCCCTTCTTAACCTAGCTTCCACTACTCTTTCCCATAACTTCATGCTGTGACTGATCAGTTTAATCCCTCTGTAGTTACTACAGCTCTGCACATCACCCTTAATCTTAAAAATCAGTACCAAAACACTTTTTCTCCATTCCTCAGGCATCCTCTCACTTTCCAAGATTTCATTAAGCAATCTAGTTAAAAACTCCACTGCCATTTCACCTACACAGCTCCATGCTTCCACAGGTATGTCATCTGGACCAACAGCCTTTCCATTCTTCATCTTCTTCATAGCTATCCTTAGTTCCTCCTTGCTAATCCACTGCACGTCATGATTCACTATCTGCACATCATCCAACCTTCTCTCCTTCTCATTCTCTTCATTCATCAGCCCCTCAAAGTACTCTTTCCATCTGCTCAACACACTCTCCTCGCTTGTGAGTACGTTTCCCTCATTATCCTTTATCACCCTTACCTGCTGCACATCTTTACTAGCTCGGTCCCTCTGTCTAGCCAGTCGGTACAGGTCTTTTTCTCCCTCCTTAGTGTCCAACCTTTTATACAACTCTTCATACCCCTTATCCTTAGCCTTCGCCACCTGTCTCTTTGCCATGCACCTCATCTCCTTATACTCCTGTCTACTTTTTTCATCTCTTTGACAATCCCACTTCTTCTTTGCCAACCTCTTCCTCTGTATACTCTCCTGTACTTCCTCATTCCACCACCAGGTCTCCTTGTCCTCATTCCTCTTTCCAGATGTCAATGCTTTGTATTCAACAATAATCAGAGATTTGGACTATAAGTAAAGCTGTTCACTAGAAAATCAATACTTCTGAACTGTGGTGCTTGGAGAACATCCACGGGCTGCTGGAAGACCAAATCAGTCAGTACTTAAGGAAATAAATTCAGACTGTTCACTGTAAGGTCCGATAGTAAAACTGAAATTCAAATACTTTGGCTGCATGATGTGAAAATAGGATTCACTGGAAAAGGTGCCAGTGTTGGGAAGGACTGAAACAAAAGAAGAGGCCAGCAAAGGTTAAGATGGATAGACGTTAAAGCTTAAGTAATAAGTTATAAACGTAACAAAATGTTAAAAAAGCAGTGGTGGACATGCAGGTCTGGTGTTCTAAAATCCTTGAGATCATTAAGAGCTAGACTCCACTAAATGACTAAAAAGCAAAAAGTTGATGTGAACTCAACAAATGCCACAGCTTTGCCACTTCAGCAGTAAATAACTAAGGTTATTCTGGGACAGAGTCACAGGCTGGCTTAGTAAATGAAAGTTAATTTGCTCATAGCTAGAACAGCTGTTGTTATATGACCAGTGCTGTCTCAGAGTGGACCACAAAAGTATTTGAGTCCATTGGATGCAAACAGTTTACAACCTCGCCATGCAAGTCATGCTTATTCTATATAAGGGCTAAGTGTTAGGTCACTGTATGGTACCCATTTGCATGTGAGTACACTATAGAGAAACACATGCATCTCTCCTTATAGTTAAGTGCATTAGAACTCTCATATTTTGATAAGCTTACATCATTTAATAGTATTAGCTATGGTTTAAAACCTTCAGTCCTGCAAGCGAGTTGATGAAATCTGTCCTAGTAATCACAGAAAACAATGTAGAAGCAATGGTCAGATATCTCTATTCAGTTATTTCTGGAAGTCATTTTGGAGATTTACAAAAGCTAAACATGAGAACTGTTATACAGGGTGGTGGGAAAGGATAATGACAGTTCTTTCACACGAATAATTAATTTAATTCTTGGAATTGAGTACAGATAAAGCAGTGGGGTTTGATGCTATTTATCCCCAAATATGAGAACAAAAACAGTGTGTTTAGCTAGTCTCACATTTGACCACTCTGTTTACAAATCACAGGAAGGATAACGTTTTTTCCCCTTGGCTGGAATACAGCAGGCATTACTTATTCTCACAAAAATAAGAGCAGGGCAGGGGTAGTGGACAGTTTTTTATTGCACTTATAAAACTGCTGATCTCATTTATAAATCAATGAATTGCTGATTTAAATCATGTCCAGTGGGGCATAGGATCTAAAGCAAGATGAATTCTTAGTCAGAATTCATGTCAAGCAAACCTTGAGGAGTCTTTTGCAGCGGATGAAATACAGAGGTATTTATTTTCATTGTCCTCAAGTCCTAATAGTGACAGGATATGCATCTTTGGACCCATGAAAATAGTGTTCTCATCGGGGTTCAGAGATTTGTGCAGCCCTTAGTACCCATTTCATTCTAGCCTTTTAGGAAGTACACATTTTCTCCTAAAGTGCATCGTATGAAGGTTCACCTTGTGTGATACCTAAGTAACAGTGACCCTCCAATAGAAGCTGTTGTCATTTGTTTGAGAGTCAGGGCCACCTGTGCAGGTCTGTATTGTAAGTTCAAAGTTTGAAAACTTCGAATCTCATATAATTGACATCATATGAGCAAAGTTTTCAAATATCAAACCTTTCAACGGAGATCGCTGTAGGGAATATTTCCCTTCTCTTCAAGGAAGTGCGATCTCAGAGTTGGTATATTTAAGTAGTGGGGGTGTGGGGGGTGCAGGGGGGGCTTGTCCCCTGCATAGAGCATTCAGATATTTTTTTTATTTTTGGTTTGTTTATATTTTATGTTTGATGTTTGAAAACTTCGCTCATATGGAGTAGATCATATGAGATTCAAAGTTTTCAGACTTCGAATATATAATATAGACCCCACCTGTGCTGCTACCTTTTTTTTGTTTAGTACTGAATCATGACATCTGTGCTTGATTCCTTTATATTGCTTCAGCACCTTGATTTCTCACAGTTGGAGAAATAAGCTTGAAGCTGTCATCATCATTAACACCCAAGGCTGGATGACAGTAGATGTAATCCAACAGAAGCCTAATTCCCGAGTTATGCCCAAGAACTCCAAGCAGTGACACTAACAATAGTAAGTAAGGGAACTTGAGCATGTCATAAGTTTCAAGTCTGGGGACTACATTTAGGTTTCTGCATTCACTGCCCATGGAATGGCCTGTTTCCTTAATTTGAGTTATCATTCTCGAGTGAGGCTCACCAGCCTTGTTGCCATGTGTGGACATTGATGAAACCAGATATAGGACACTTACATTGTGTCCACAGTTGTGAGCATGACCCAGAGACTGGTAACCCCCACACACACACACGCACACACACATACACATTTACAGACACACCCATATGTTTCTTTTATTTCCCCAGAGGAAGTTGACTGTCCACTGGTAAAGGCTAAACCAGTCTGCTCAGGCTTTCCTATCACTCCCGTCTTGAAACCCTTAGCTTTATGTCTTTTTATGTAAGATTTTTGAGAACCTTTGATATGTGTGATGCATGTTTCTCAGCATGTAAATGCAAGTATTTATCCAGTGCTAGGCCATGAACTATCTTTCAGGTCCTGCATTACCTTTTATGCATACATTTTCTTCCCCTGTCTCTCAGGCCACGCGTGTGTATATTGTTTGTGGAGGCAGGCTGTGCTGCTTATTTCTCTTATGCATGATATGGGCAGTGGAATAATTACAGAGTACTGATTTAGAGACATTTCTTTCCCTCTAACTTGAAATATTTAGCCATTGCTGAGTTTGAAAAGATTGAGGTGCCAGTCACGTAGATCAATAGGTCCATAACTGTCTTACTGTTTTGCCAACTGTCCTTATAGTCCATCCTTCATGGAGGCCCTCAAATTCATGAAGATCAGTTTTGGAATGATCAGCTGGCCTTTGCCTGTGTCAAAAACAGGTTTGAACAGTTACACAGGGAAGGGTGACTCAGGGGAATATGGTTCTGCAGTTCTGCGGATTGAAGACTTTTAGAAGGCCAACATGAGAGTTCAATGGAAGAAAATGCCTTAAGTTTTCTGCCCAGTGAAGAGATCCCTTCTTAGTAACCAACTGACAGTGGTAGTCACACAGCTGTTATTTTTTTCTTATTGCTTTTCCAAAGTAAGATATATTGACAAGTTCTGGATATGCTCTGTCCGCATTTTTTTTCAAGGCATTAAACACAGTCCCATAAATAGCAATGGGTTGCTTCATAGAGAATATTTGTATGTGGAAGTCATACTGAAGGTGAGAGCATTAGAAGTAGTGAATCACCCCAATCACTTCTGGTTCCAGTCCTCTTCAACATTTCTGTCAGTAGTGCTGCATAAAGTCTGCAGCAAAAAGCTTATCTCATTGCATATGAGACAGATACCTGCAATAAAGACTAGGGTCATAGAATGAGAAGAGACTTAGCAAGGTTAGCGTGGTCATACATGTGTTACAGTTAGTTTAATTGCTAAATAATACCCCCAGCTAACAAATAAGAGAAAACATCATATTGAGTATGGGCAAACATCAGAAAATTAAACAGACAAAGTGACCTTAGCTTAATAATATCAGATGGTAAATAGTGTGTAGCAGCTATATAAAGAGTCGGGAAGTAAAAGTGGTGAATCTGGGGGGTACCCAAAGAGATGTATCACTAGGAGAAAATGAGAGGTTATTATTCCTTTTTACAGGCATATAGATAGACTACTGCTTACATTTCTGAAGACCACATTTGTGTGGAAGAGTGCTAGAAGTACATATACTAGTAATGTAAAAGATTACGATTGGAATCAGGTTGCCGATGGTAGACATAGATGCCAAGAAATTCCTCTCTAGAGCTAAGCTTGGGAGGTGAAGCTTGGCATCCATGTTGAGAATGCATAATTCTTTGTTACAACTGGAAATCTATACATGTCAAGCAGAGGGCCTCTTTGGCCCTCTTCAAATGGAACCTTGATGATTGGATGGGAGAAAGGAAATTCACTCTGGGGATCACATCAGTCGCTCTGCTAGACAGGGGTCCAGGGAAGTAAATAGTGTGGGAAGAAATAGCCAGGAAATTGTTATGGCTAGACTTGTATAGGCCCTAGGGCCGATAGCCTAGTATCAACCTATGAACCTATAATCATAATTCTTTGTAGTGCACCAAGATTTATCTTTTCCATGTACTACTAGTTAGTCAAAAATTGGATTAAAAAAAAGTGTTGTTCTGGCTTTGAAAGCTATTAAAGAAGTAGGGAAGTGGTTGATTCCTTATGCATTCCATAAGGGAAACAGTTTAATTCAAACTTTGTGCGCACTTTAGTAGACAGCAAACAGAACCTGGAGTTGAAATGAAGCTATTTTGTGCCCTTCTGCTGCTGTTTTCTGGTCATTGTTGTCTGCTTTTAGTGCTTACTGGATGTTAATGCCTAGAGGGGTGCGTAAAAAAATTGTTAAGCACCCCTCTAAGCATTGTTGAGGTCAGGTCTCACTCTGTAGCAGCACTGAACCAGGATATAATTTAGCCTTTTTTAGCATAATTGGGATGCTGCATACACTACAAAACAAGGTCTGCAGCTTAAAACATATGAACAGAACAAGTGGAATACATGGGAACAGTGGCTGTGATGGGCACATGCAAGTACCTTGGAAAATAAAAAATTTCAAGAGACAACATTTTTCAGTGAAGGAAATATCCTCATATAGTGGTCCCACAGTTAGTTGCTCACTCATTTTAGTGTAATAACAATGATTGCTTAAGAAGGCTGTCTGCTGTTTTGGAGAAGTTCTTCTTGCTCCAGTGTCGTATGACATTGAAGTTGGTATATGTTTGTTAAGGGTGGGGTTTGGGGATCCATGGCAGCTTGCTCTGACTTGGGAAAAATGTTTTTAATCTGTGCTTTTAGAATGAATGCTATTGCAGGTTTCAATTGATTGTGATTACCAGAATAATTTCTAAATGGTCACATTCCCATCTTAAATAGTGTGAGCAAGATTGGGGGGATTCAGCCCCAGCAACATTTAGAAAAACATTGTCCCGTTAGGGTAATTGGTCCTCAATGAGTAGTTATTCATTCTGGAAACAGTTGAAAGGTGGTGATGTTAAGAACTGATTTTTTTCCCACAGGGGAGTGGAAGACATAATACGGAGTAACCTCTCTGATGAGATTTTGAAATCAAAAATAGTGGTGGAGTTTAGGAACATACTGGATATACGTAGCATAAATCTTAGCCATTAGGGAGGATGATTGTTAGTGGATGGGCTGCCAACTAGTCCTTCTCTGTCATCTCTTTATGTATACATTTCTGTGGAGAGTTTAAGCTGTTGAAGATGCGGCTTACTGACTCAGATGATCTTAAACATCTGATATTAACCTAAGCATCTATGTGACTCAACTTTCTGTTTTGTATTTTCAGTAATACAGATGTTGATACTTACCTACCTTCTTGAACCTACACCTCCAGCATGACAGTAAGATGCAACATCACTGAAGGAAATATCCTCATATCCTTAAGGAAAAAACAATAATAACAATAATCATAATAACCACTATTGTTTATAGGTCTGAGTACAGTGGGTTACTAAACATGTATGTGAAGAAGCAATGCAGGTAATAATGGTAGTTATAACCTGTAGACTTTTGCTAATGTTCTGTTGTATAATTTCATGGTTGTTTCTTCAGGAACTTGAGTGGCTACTAGAAATAAATCGTCTTACTCACCGTCTGCTGTGCAAACACATGACTTTGGACAGCTTTGATGCCATGTTCAGGGAAGCCAACCATAACGTCTCTGCACCATATGGTCGAATTACTCTCCATGTCTTTTGGGAACTGAACTTTGATTTTTTGCCCAACTACTGCTACAATGGATCAACTAACAGGTGTGTATATTTTTATAGATTCCTATCTGTTTCCACGCTCAACAAACTAATTCTGACATGTAAGGGCCACAAGTCATAAATTTTGTCTTTTGATTTTGTACTTCTACCACTTATTCAGTTTTGCTAAACAGTTATAATATTGTACCATTATATGAATAACTTACGATGTATGATTTTGATGCATTTGTTTTTTTTTTTTTTTTTTTACCCTGGTTTTCAGTGCATAATGGGTTCTGCTCAGCTTTACAAACCTGGCTAATAAAGCAAAGCCAAGCAAACAGGTAGTTGATTAGAGAGGTCACAGAAAGAGAATATTTATAAACTGGAAATTATTAACCATTGTTTAGGATTGATATTTTAGGTGTGACTTCTTGGGAAGTTTAATAATAGTAAGAATGTGCATATGCTGATATTACAATGGGAGTCAGACTTATGTTATATTTAGAGGGGCTGTACTGACCATGTGCCTTTCCCTTGATATGCACATAGAAGTGTCCAGACCCTTGATTTACCCAGTGGTCTTGATCTGCATTTCATCAGACAGATTCTGTTCAAACATTAGCAGTGTTTGAGTGATGTTCAGTGCATCTAGTGGAATTCAGTTTGTGGTTTCCAAGTTCTATGGGTTGGTGATCATGGATATTTCAGTTTGGTAATGCCTGGTGAATGTCTTATTCTGAAACCCATGAAAATGTGACCTGTATGTTCCTTTCGTCCTTACTGAATATATAGAGAGTGACTGGGAAGTCTTTAAGGTAACTGAATATATAGAGTGAAGCACACTGAAGGTATAATTTGTTAAAAGCAAAACAGCAATACTTTTAATTCAAATTAAACCTTAACAATTCTGTTCTCACAACACCAGTACTGGTCCTTGTGAATCAAATACTTTAAAATTTAGCGCTTTCATTTCTGACTAATCAGAAACTTCTTCAGAATACATATCCATTCAAAAATGGAAAATATATAGTCAAATAAGTCACGCCTTCAATCAACAATCACTCTATCACAACCAATGGAGAATAGGTAATACATAAGCCTATTCATAAAAGAAATGAAGCCTTAAAAGACATTTTTTTAAAAACTACATGTGGATTCAAACTATATATACACAAGATTATAAAACAATGCATATAAGAAATATTGAAACACGATAAAAAACATTTATCTCTCTAGTGCTTTCAATTTAAAAAAAACATGTTATAGACAGGGATTCATTCAGACCAGGCCATTCAGTAGCATTGGTCCTGATTTTCCATAATGTTTCTTGTTTTTTCTAAGTTGAGTGTCCAAGGGTCCCCCCCTGACCCTATATTTCATCACCTCAATAACTAAAAACTTGAATGAATGGTCACTAAATTCTAGAATATGTTTAGCCAGAGCATTTGTTTCTTTCTTATTTTTGATGTCCCTTAGATGTTTGTATATTCTATTTTTTAGCTTCCTTTCTGTTTTTCCAATACAGAATCCTTTACATTTGTTACAAGTAGCACAATACACTACCCTTTTCGTGTTGCAGTTACATTTATTGTTTAATTTCACTTGTATCCTATTTATACTGAATGTGTTACCCTCAAGAATGAATGGGCAGTAGTGGCAAGCTCCACATTTTCTCATACCTCTATTCACTATATGATGCTATCTCTCCTCATATGTCTCAAAAATGTTCTTTAAACATCTCCCCTTCCTATATACTATAATGGGCAATTCACCCAATTTGTTATGAACATCTTTATTACTGGATAAGACCATCCAATTTTTATATAAAATGTCCATAATGGAATTGCTGGATGCATTGAATGTTGTAATAAAGGCTGTTTTAAAATCCCTTTGTTCTTTGTTATGAGATGTTAGAGTTGACAAAATCCCTCCCTCATTGTTCTCAGTTGAATTAGTAACCCTCTCTAATCCCAGAGGGTAGATGGTCGCATTAATTTGAGAATTACTGAGGTGGTTATTGTCAATGGGGTCCCTCTTCCTAAGAAGCGGTTTAAAATACCCCGTTTCTCTTTTGTTAATAACTTCTAACATAACATCTCTGACCAACCTAGCCGGATATCCCCTGCTCAAAAACATTGTTTTCAAAACATCGCATTCATTTAGAAAGGACTCAAAGCAGGATACTATTCGTGCAGCCCTCACAAACTGACCCTTTGCAACGCCTTCCTTTTGTTTGTAGGGGTGCCCGCTAACAAAATGTATAAGGCTGTTAGAATAGGTTGGCTTTCTGTAGATTTCAGCCAAAAAACATTTCAAAGTGGGATCTTTAATCAATTTCACATCCAAATAAGCAATTTAATTATGATCTATCGAATGGGAAAATTTCAAAAAGCATGTTGACTCATTAATATATTTGATAAACTCAGTAATCATGCTTACAAGTCCATTCCAATAAATAAAAATATCATCCAAAAATCGCAAATAACTTTGACGATAGCCATAGTATGGGGAATTAACAAGACATCTTTGTTCCCATTCTAACATTACTATGCTAGCATAAATACCACCACATGGCACCCCCATAGCAACCTCTTTTGTTTGTAAATAAAATTCATTTTTAAACAAAATGAAGTTTTTCTTCAACACTGTTTCTAATAGTTATTCTAATGTATTAATAGCTCTTTGTTGTAAACCTTTTCTTAATAGGAAATCACAGAACCATTCAAGGCCTATACTATGTGTAATGGATGTATACAATTCTTTCACATCAGTAGTGATAAAAATGCCTTCCATCAAAATTTCATGCCTATTTATTTTGTCCAAAGAAATCCCAAGAATCCTTCACTATAGTCGACTCATCTTTCAATAAATTATTTAGTTTAACATCAATGAACTTAGCAATGGGTTGGGTTATAGACCCAGTAGAATCAACTATGGGGTCTCATGGGTGGATGGTCCAAATCCTTGTGGATCTTGGGGAGACCAAAAATGGTTGGAAATTTAGGGTAAGCTACACTCAAATAATTAAATTCCTCAATTGTAATACTATTTTCAATAAACAGATCATTTAATTCATTTTTAATCCTTCTATGTGCCCCATTTACTTCATTCAAGGACACTGCCGTATACGTATCACTCTTTAATAACTCTAACATCGTTTCTTGGTAAAGAGTATTATCCATGATTATAATCCCCCACCTTTATCTGGTTTAGTAATTCTTACAGAATCATTTCCTCTAATTTTATTCATACTTGAATTTTCAGCTTTACTTAAGTTACCATTTCCATACTTGATCTTTACATTACAGATGTTAAGATTTGCACTGGCTGTGACTAGGATGGACAGGATTAGGAATCAGTATATTAGGTAGTCAGCTCAGGTTGGACAGTTTGGAGACAAAGCAAGAGAGGCAAGATTGCGTTGGTTTGGACATGTGCTGAGGAGGGATGCTAGGTATATTGGGAAAAATATGCTAAGGATGGAGTTGCCAGGTAAGAGGAAAAGAGGAAGGCCTAAGGTAAGGTTTATGGATGTGGTGAGAGAGGACATGCAGGTGGTTGGTGTGACAGAGCAAGATGAAGAGGACAGGAAGAAATGGAAACAGATGATCTGCTGTGGTGACCCCTAACGGAAACAGATGAAAGAAGATGATGATGATGACCACCCTAGCCCCACTTAATATGCTTCCCCTTCAAGAGGGCCAACGCCAGCTTTCATTGTTCTCTCCCTTCAATCCTCCCATTTGACTCGTATTCATTTTTCCAACCCTCCCCCCACTCTTTTTCACTTCAAACTCCAGGTGGAATCTCTTCCAGCATAATTTGTCCTTGCTAACCTCTTTTCTGTTCCAGTGTATGACTACAATCTCCAAATCCCTTATTTTCCTTTCATCTCAAGGCATATTGGTTCTACTCTGTTCTTTTCCACTGTTTTAACACACATTCCACTTCTCTGTTTTTGGCCTTTCCTCTTTTTTTTTTCCATTTTTTCATAACTGCCTTCTTAGTTAATGTCATAACCTTCCCTTTCTGCAAGCACAGTGGAATTCCTTCCTCATACCCTAACCTTTACAGGTTGTTGGAGAGCTGTCTTGCTTTGGGACAAATGTCCTTCAACTTAATTTCAGTTTCCACTCTGAGTGAGTCTAGAGCCATACATTTCCAATATATTTGTATCCAAGTTCCTCTTTCTTTCTTGCATCTCCAACAACTCTCTGCCACTCCTCTAAACATTCTTGCCAGCCTTACTAGTGTATAAAAATAATTATGCAAACACTTCTGTGTGAATATTTTGAATTTCCTTACGTTAGATCCCTGTATGGGAATTTTCAGGATTTTCTTTCATTATTCTCGTCTCTTCTTATATCCTACCCTAGTTCTTTCTCCCAAACATTTCTTTACTTTTCTTTTTTTTTCCTTCTTCTTCTTCTCTGTCAGATTCTGATTAATCACTATCAACCATTCCTTCGCTACTCTCAGTAATACTGTGGTAGGTCTGTCCATCTATTTTCTGTCTTCTACTTCCTTTATTATCTTTGCTTTTCTAAGTCATGTCTTACCTGAACTTTTGATTTTCTCCATTTATTCATCACTGCTTGCTAGTCCCATACCAGTCTCTACTCTAAATCATATTCCACTTTTAACAACTGCTACTGTTTCATCTTATCTCCTGTTACATTCTGCCACTGATATTTTATTTCTCTTTTGCTTCCTCCTCTAGTTTCTTATTGAAATGTCAGCACTCGAAATGCTGAGTGCTGAAAAAAAAAGACTGAAAACCCAGAGAAGAGTGAATCTTGAAAATCACTTTTTTCCTTAAAATTATTTTGCAAAGGAGCAAGACCCATTGCACCCCCACACCATCATGAACATATATATAAATATACCAACTCTGAGATTGCCATAACTTGGAGAAAAGGGACTATTCCGAGAAATGGCATCTCAGACTTAGTAAAGGTAAGTCTTTTGGCCATTCAGTCATCATGTTTTGGGATAAGCTTTAGCAGGTCCCAACATTTCAAATGATTACTTCCTCCTCCAACTCCAACTTACAGCTTCCTTCTCCCTCTCCTTCCTTGATCATCCTATGGTTAAAATAAACTCCCTCCAATTTTTATAGTCCTCTGTCCTTCTTGTATTCTGAAAGGTTTTCCGCTCATTTCTTGACCATTTAAAAAATAATCTGTCTCCAGGGGTTTCTAATAATAGTTCAATAATGTCATCTGTATGCAACCTCTTCTTTTATTTTATGAAAATCATGTCCTTTCAGTCTGCCAGACATTCACTATCGACCAGTCTCAAGACATTCACTACAATCTCCGCCTGAAAATTCTTCCTTAAATCTGGAACCTTCCACCCTCCTTCTTCCTTTCTTGCCATCATAGTTTCCCAATCCACCTCTGCTTTACCCCCATCCCAAGTGAATTCCCTGAACAGTTGTGTTACTTTTTTTCAACAAATTATCATCTGCTATTTTTCCAAAACTCTGTCCTGGCATAACCTGTGGCATAATAAACAGTTTCAAAGTTAGCTATCTTTGATCCAAATCTAGTTGTAACCCTCTCCACTTTAACAGTTATGTTTTAACCTTGTCTACTGTTTTACTGTATGCTATCCTTAATGATTTTTCTATCATAGAGCCTAGCCATATACCCAGATAGCTCATACCTTTTAACACTGACCTATTATCCATCCTTTGTCTTGCTTGCTCTTCTTTCTGTCTCACTCTTACTATTTTTGTTTTCTCCTGATTCACCTTATATCCCGAAATCTTCCCAAAAGCCTGTAATATTTGCCAAATCCTTTCCTGATGTTGTTCCCAATGAACCCAAGTCAGTAATATGTCTTCAGTGTATAGCATTAGCTTTTTCTCTTGTGTCTCCTGTTTGTATCCTTTCACACTGTCCTTTCTTATACCCCTGCTAGGGAATTCCATGTATATTGCAAACAGTAAGGATGAGAGGGAGCACCCTTGTCCGGTCCTTCTCTTTATCTTAATTTCCCCTGACAAAGCCACCCTTATTTTTACTTTGTCTGTTGCCTCCTTGTAAGTATTCCATAACATCTTTACCCATCCTCCGGGCAAATCCCATCTTTCTGTTAAAGTAAAAAAATAAGTCCATCTTACCTTATCATATGTGTTGTCATCCTCTAAAGATGCTAATGTCAGTTGCCGTCCATTCTCTTGTACATCTTCCATTAACAACAAGCTTCAGATTGAGTTATCTGTGGTTCTTATTCTGTAACAAAGCATGTTTTATGTAACTGTTTCACAGAGGACACTATTTTCCCCAATCTATTAGCATGAATCTTCATAAAACATTTATAATTATGATTTAATATTGATAACAGTCTGTATGACTATGGCGTCTTTGGATAATTGCCTTTCTTATAAATAACCACAATTAGAGCCTGCTTCCAGGAGGTTGGTATCTGATTCCCTACAGGTATACCATTGCACAATGTAGTCCATCTCTTGTTAAGTTTATGTTATAAATATTCTAAAATTCTAATGGTAGACCTTCTGTACCAGAAGATTTCCTCTTGGCCATCCTCTCCCACACTTCCATTGCTTCTTCTGCCATTATCAAATCTACCAGTCTGCTACTGTACTCTGGGTCAATCTGCCTCTCTTCTCCTGTTTCCCTAAATCTATATTCTTCTTGTAACTCTTCCTGTGGATCATCTTCCTCTCAATATAAATAAATGCTGATAATGATCCTTAAATCCCTCTAAAATTTCCTTTTACTTCACCCTAACCTCTTCAGTCTCTCCAGAAAAAGCTGAAACACTCCTTGTTCAACTTCTGGTTGCCTTAATCTCATTGCTGACATCTTCACTGCTTTTGAAGATTTTTTTGCAAAGATTTTTCCACTGTGATTCTTTTCTCCCATAATCTTTCATCGTGTTTTTGTTGAATTATTTGCTTGATCTCTCTTTTCCTCTTACTCCTTACCAGGAAACCCTTCCTGTTGTACTGTTTTAACTCCCTCGTCTCCTCCAACAAATTATGTTTAATTCTTTCCCAATCTATTTGCTGGTTCTCTTTTCTTTTGCAGCTCCTGCCTGACTGTCCTCTTTTTATCTTTCCATGTATGCATTACCATTTTCTTCCTTTCCCTCCTCCAGTATCCTTTTCAAAAAATATTTTGTCCAGTCTTTTCCCTCTTATCTTCCATGATGAGAGATTTTTGCTCCCTAGTGTCTAGCTAAACCTTCCTTTACTTCTCCTTCCAACACTACTGTCATTACTGCATAGTCTGAGGTGTGCACAGACTATACCTTAGTCATCATCACTGACCACTGATTCTCTTTCAAGTTAAAAGCTTTATCTGTTATTGCCCAGCAGTTATGTTTCCCAGAATAGCAGGCAAAATTATGTCCTTTCCTTTATACCCCTTCTATCCTCCATACATCTATCCATCCTGCTATGTTTATAAAGTTTTCCAGAAATTTTCCTTGCTTGTTAACCCTCTTTGCTCTTGGACACTTCTCTACTTTATCTCTCCTTATTATGATAGTCCCCCACCACTAAAAGCACCCTTTTGAAATTTTACTATTTCCTTTACTAGCTCTTTCATTTTTCATACTAATACTAACTAGAATATAAAGTGTCACAATTGTCCCATAGGGCTATTATCTTTGCTGTCCCTCTTCTTATACAGGATTCTATCTCTCTTAATCCTACCAAATGTATCACTGACATTCCAAGAGTCAATTTGAATATTCATCAAATTGTATGTTCTTATATTCTTCATCCTTTCATCCTCCTAGTCCACCTCTCTCCAGGAAGTGTGATTTTCTGTCATCCCCTGTGCTTTTATTTTTATTGTCCTCATATTGAAATGAAATTCCACACTCAACTGGTGTTTTATGCCCCCTTTCCCCAAAAATAGCTATATACATATATACAGTCTCCTCTTTCTCACTTAGAGTTCACTCCTCTCTGAATCAGAAAAGCACCTCACTTCCCCTAAATTCTGTCATTACTATGAACGCTATTAGGGTGTTCACCTTGATCTGCCTGAATACTTCTTTCATGTTGCGTTCATCACCTTCAACTGACCATTACTGCTCATTTCACCTATGTCAGTGTTGCACTTTTTCCCTCTTAGTTTATTGAAAATACTTACCTAATCTTAGCATCCCCAGTCCGATCAGTTATTTTAAATTCATGTATATGTATCCTCTGTACTCCTCCTTAACTCTCTTCTTTAGTTACTCTAGGTAAAATTAAAACATTTTCTACGTAAATCACTCTGTCCTTCTTGTCTGTCTGTATTCTTCTTCCTCCCAATGTCCTCATCTATCTGTCAACTTAAATAATTTTCCCTCTAATAATCACTACCTTGTAACCCTTACTTTCCCAACTTTTAGCCCTCATCATTAACATTCCCCTGCCGTCTTGTCCATCACCTTACCTTGTCGCTCTCCTCATACATAGTCTTAGTCTTTCATTAACTAAAATCTAATATCTGTTTCCCTTTCACCTGACAAACAACAAAGTATTTAAATCCTGCACTGTATCTAGGAGTTGCCTGTAACGTACAGCATACGTTTGCACAATAGTCCCTGTCAATACCACCTTCTGCTACCAGAAAATCCTTACAGTCATGTAATGGTGCTTTAAACAGTTTCTGTTTTCTCACTCTGTTTAATGTGTATCCAAATTAAAACATGAAGGCCAATGGTTGTTTTTGGGGTTCCTGTCAGAACGACGAAAAATCAAAATCTCGAATGCTCGGATGAGCAAAAACACAGGTAATTGAAATCGATATTGTGAGATCGTGGTACAGTGAAGATTGGAAAATTTGCCCTTTCCTCACTGTAGTGCGATCTCGCAGTTGGAATATATTTGGGGCCCCCCCCCCCACAATAGCGATTTCGATTATCTGCATTTTCACTCATCCAAGCGTTTGAGATTTTGATTTTTCGGCTGTGTAATATAGACCCTTGTTTTTGGTGCTGTTAAATATCCCCCATTTGGTTTCCATTTGGCATCAGCCACATGTCTAGTTCTGCTCAGAGTCACACCCATCATTACGATCAAACTGTTTAATAGACCAAATTTTAATTTCTACTTGGTCTCCCTGCCGTGTGTTTTTCACTCGGTTGCTCTCTTAAAAGCACTCCTAGTCTAATAAGAGTTCCTATACTCTTTCTTGACCCAGTTCAAATGCAAGTCATGTAATCTAACAATCCTTGTTAATATGAACACCACCCCACCTCCCCCCGCTTACTTCCCACTTGTTATTTTTCCTAATGTCAGCCATGCTTTATGCAGTCAGTACCCCTCTTTAATTTCAGATATCTTGTTCTGGACTCTCATTTTATTTTTCACCCCAATTCCTGTATTGACTCATAAGCATCCATATTAATGACTTATTAATTTAATATCTATGCATTTAATAATTATACGCTAGAGTAACTGAAGAAAAAACATAGAAAGAAAAAAAGCAACCCTCTAAAACGTCAATAAAACATCTTTTACTTGCCACTGCATCATCAGTAACACATATTTACTTCCCACTGTCTTTTGCACTGCTCACCCCACAAAAACAGCAAAAACACTGGAGAACAAGCCAAACAAAAATTCCAGTGTAACCTCTAGTGCATGCTTTTTAACTAGTAATGAGAGTGGGTAGTCATTATAGATAATTGACAAGCCTGTTTGCAGCAAAACTAAAGAATATACAAGAGTGGACACACCATCTACAATTCAAATCCATTAATTGTCTCTAATAACTGCAGTCAATATAGGAGTTTATGCCTCCCTCATAACCAGTTCACCCAGTCCGAAAAAGGATAGAATTATCCTTTATATACCTGTTTCTCAAACAGTCACTATTTGTCCCTTTGCAGTGCACGTTTCCTTCTTTGGTGCAGTATCTCTGCTTTCTAAAAAAGTGGAAAATAACCCATCTCGTTTATTGCTGCTAAGCCACCATTTTTCGATCCTTCTTTAGGGCTCACTGCTCCATCTTGTTGTCAGGGACCTTCCATGTCACTCTTTTGGTAAACTGGCTTTGCTAGCTAATGTAATGCCTATGCTGGATTGTTAGAAGACTTAGAATGTCTTTGCAAATGAATCCTCCAGGTAGCAAAGTACAGTATTATCCATTTTATGTTTCTTTCCTTGCATAACTGGATCATTGGATTAAAAGTGGTTCTCTTCCTTCTGGTCTCGTAAGAAATACTTATGCTGCCACTACCATTAACTTCATTCTTGACACCCATAAATGGGAGAGTAGCTACACCACCATATGTTAGGTGGGAAATCTAACATTGTTGGTCTTGAAGGCATAGAGGTTTCTCCCTGGAGTCTCCATACTGTTGTGTGCCCTGTCTATCTGAATTTGTGCAGGATCCATCTCCAGCCACTCCACTAATAGTTTCTGTATAGCTGTCTAGCAATCATCTTTTTCATGCCTTTGAGGAATTCCTATCAACTTTATGTTTTTCGATCTTGCTGTATTCTCTATATCAACATGCTTCCTAGTCTCACCTCCATTGCTTCTAAACATATTTTCAGCTCTTCGTTTTTCTCATTTGATCCCTGAAAGGCATATGAATGGTCATTTAGTCTTTGTTACATATCATCTGGCCTTTTTTCATGCTGTAATAGATTTTCTAGTCTGGATTTAACTTCTTTGATCTGTCTCCACATCGTTAAGAGAGACATACCTTTTGCAGTGGCTGCTCCTCCATGATCATATGTTGCTGAGTATAACTTTTTTCACTTGGCTTCCACTTCTTTTTCTTCTGTCCCATTCAAACAAAACAATTCATGCACTATTTGAAGGCAAAGTTTTGTTTTTCTTTTTGCAGACAGATGAGCGTTGGTGATTGAGTCTATTCAGGTGCCGCCATAGTGGAAGTCCAGGTCTCAAATTATTTAGTACAATGTCACAAACTTCCTTATAAACAGCTTAATGTTTAAAATGTGAAACTGTAAAGCAGGTTTACATATTTTATGCAGTCAAAGGCAGGAAATATTTTTCCATTTAACATATATATATATATATATATATATATATATATATATATATATATGTGTGTGTGTGTGTAGAGATCTTTATTTGTTACTATTAGATCCTTGTAATACAAGGGCAGTAATGACAGGTCATCTTTTTTTCAACACTTATCAGCTTTTCAGATTACTTTACAAATTTATGCAGTACAGAATATGTGACCTCAGATATAGACACTGGAACTGGTTTATTCTGACTGCTCAAAAGAAATGCAAAGTAATTTTCCCCTATTTATAAGAATCCCTTCTGTTACTGTTGGAATGAAGAAAAGGATAAGGAGTGAGCATGGCTGATCTTCCAAGAATCAGACCCCTAGTTTTTGCATTTTCCTTATCTGCTTGCACTATACAGGTGAGAAAATCCTCAACTATATGACTGTACTCATATACAAGGAGGGTAGATGAAAACTGGATTCTGTACTTTACAATCACATCTACATTCTAAATTCAAATTACTGTACCTTTGTGAAATCAGGACATGACCTAATTAAAGACCTCAATGAACTACTGTTTGTTGGTAATTATGTTTTTTTTTTTTATTCTAAAGTAGAATGTCCTAAGCTAATCTATTGTTGTAGTTTATCTTATTCTGCCTTCAAAATCAGTGTATCTTAACCTCCCCAAATCCTGGGCTTCTTATCTTATTAAACAACTAGCTTTGCATTTGGTTGATAGCAAATTCATATTTGAGGTTTTAGTTATTGTAACATCCCAAACCACATTTAACTGTAATACAATATCCATATACAAATACATTTGTCATACTTTCAGCAAGTGGTCAAGAGGTAAAACCAGTTAGGTTGCTAATAGAGGTGAGGCACATCACTTTACATGTTGTTGTGTCTTTTGGCTTTTCCCGGTTAGGGGTCGCCACAGCAGAACTCCCATATTAACCATAAATCCCTTCTTGATTTGCCTTTATGTCTTGCTCAATATAAAACAATATGTGGAAATCACCAGCTCATATAACATGTAACTCTGAGAATGAAATGACAGTAGTTTATTCAGTCTTTACTAATATACGGAGGTTTTAGGTCTTCAAATAAATTATATTAATTCAGCTTGTTTTTATATGGAACCTGGCATTTCTAGATGACATTTGTTGTAGATTTATTGCTTAGAGATGCATTACATGAGAACTCTAACATGCCATAAAACATAATTAAAGTATATACAGAGACAAAAAATAAGGGGGTTGTTGAATACATATTTGCTGTTTTAGGTCCTATTATTAGGCCAGATGAATATACTAAGCATTTTATTTTGTTTAATGTTTAAACTGAAGCTACTGTTTCTTCCAACCCTCTCATGGACAAACAATATCCGTAACGTTGTTGTAAGGAATTTTTCCCAAAGTTATTTTGATCCGTTTTATTTTGATCATGGTCACTTGAAAACATTAAGGGCTCAAGTCCCATTGCTTATGTAAGGGAGTACTTTTTTTTGTAAATCCCATGTATCATGTGAATCATATCTTTTTTCCATGCAGCTTCAGTATTGTCAACAACTTTGGTTAACTTGGAGGCTTTAAGAAACAGTGTCACCCCCCCACCCCCACCCATCCAGCACAATAAATAATATCAGCCATAGGCAGCACCTGTGCAACAATGTGTGATTTTAGACTGGATAGTTTTAAGGCATATCTTTCATGATTTAAACCCTTGATTTTTTTAGTAAGAAAGCAAAGTTGCCAACTAAGTAGTGTCAGCTGTTTGGCCAGTTGAATGTCAAAGGGGACAGTATACTCAATGATCAGCTTAATAGGTGCTAAATACAATGGAATAATCACATCTCTGGACCTGGGCACCATGTCCTTACAAATAAGCTGTGCAATGAAAAAGGACTTTCTTACAGTAGTAGATACATAGTGATCAAAGGATAGTTCACTGTCTGCATAGGTTCTTGGCTCCCAGGATTGTTTTCAGGGGTGTGTTATTAATGGGATAGTTGCATAGGATGTTGTGCTTGCTGAAGGATACTGTCATACATTGTTTGGCACTTAGTTTTGATGCCAGCTATTTGTTGAGAAAAGCCTTCATGTCATGGAGGATCTTGGTGTCCTCTGGAGAGTTAATAATGGCCCTTGTTTATAATCATCAACAGACCTGATCAGTCATAAGTCCTTAAAACTGGCTTTGACCTTCAATAAGTAAACATGAAAGAGGAATGGCCCAAGGGCATAGCATTGGAGTACACTGCTGGTGATAGGTCCTTTAGAGGAGATGGAGCTGCCTACCCTAATTATCTGGCTTCTGTTTGTGAGTCAGTTTGTTATCCAGTGAGATACATGGGGATTGACATTTAGCTGGGAGAGTGTACTAACAATACTTTTGTGTGGAATAATAACAATTGATGTAGGACTGGTAAAATAAACATTTTCACATTCAATATATGTGGCACACTGCTGCAGTCAGACACTGTTGCAAGGAATCTAGGCATCCCTGTTGATAATTCTTTATCTTTTGACCTTCACATCTCCACAGTAGTTGGAAAGCCTTCTGTCTGGTCATTTAATTTCCAAGGGCATCTTTAGTAGATCCGATAATGTTGATTCCCCTTTACTCATATCACATCAGACATCTAAAGTCTAAGGATGAAAGTGCTTATCAGAAATAGTTTGTTGGTGAAAGTGACACAAATCTCTATCTCATTTTTTTTAATATCTTGACAAACTCAAGAGGTTAGGTACAAACCCATATGTCACCCAGTGGATAGCCAGCTGGCTCACAGACAGGACCCAGGAAGTTAGAATTGAGGAGTCCACCTCTACAAAGAGGCCAGTCACAAGTGGAGTCCCTCAGGGATCAGTCCTTGGACGGCTTCTTTTTGGCGTTTTCTTCTCAGAAGTCAAGGCCAATGTCATTTGTCTCTAGATAACTAAATTTGCAGATGATTGCAAATTAGGAGCTGTCATTGAATCTCACACTGGCACAAATGTTCTCCAGGAGGGGCTGACACAGACAAACAACTTATGTCAGAGCCATGGACTAAAACTAAATGCCAAGAAGTGCATAATAGTATCCTTTGGGAAGTCATCCATCCCTAATAACTATCATATTGACAACACACTCCTTAGAGTTGACCCAGTAGTCAGGGACTACATAGATAGTAATCTAGCCTTTGATCATCACGTGCCCACAGTAGTGAGGAAATCATTGTATGTTGCACAACTCATAAACAAAGGTATGACATCTAAGTCCAAAGAAATCATTGTTCCACTGTATTTTGGCATTCATCAGACCTATCATTGAGTACAGTGCCCCCTTTGGTATGTACCTAACCAGGCATATTCAACAATTGGAACGTCCACAGAGGTTCCTCACTCAAAAAATACAGGGCATAAGTAATATGTCCTATGCAGACCGCCTCAAGGCCCTATCCCTGTATTCTTTCTCTTACAGGCTTTTGAGGGGCGATCTATGCCTGGCATACAGGGCATTGTTAGACCCCACTCTGATGGAGTTCATTCATATCCACAAAACAAACAGCACCAGAATTACCCGTTCTAAAGAACCTTGCCTGTGATATAAATAGGACCTGATGGAGAGATAGGTACGTATCCCAGAGACTACCCCGTCTATGGAATATGCTCCCCATCCATGTGAAGCAGAGTTCCTCCCTAACCCTATACAAGTGCAACTTGGACAACTGGATGGGAAACTGGAAATTCATCCCTGGTTTGGCACCTATGTCTCTAATGGACAGAGGTAACCTGTAAATGGTTCATCTCCCAGGCCCATGCTTACACTTATCAAGGGTATCAGAACTTGTCAGAGATTTGGGATGCATGGCTAGTCTTAAAAAGGCCCTTGTGGTTGTTAGCCTGGTAAACACCTTTGAACCTATGAACCTATAATCTCAGGTATATGCTAGTTCTTATCTTACAGGCTTATGGAAAAATTGTGTTTTTTACCTGAAATTCAAGTACTGGCTGTCTCCATTCACTGTAATATTTGCTTTGATTTGCGCAATAAATTTGCATTTGTGGAATACATTTTTCAACTGCAGCTTCCTTCCACCAGTACTATAGTATCATAAAATTAAAGTAAGAGACTTAAGCCAGTTTTACCTCAAAAATGAACCCATCAAGGGTTATTTTAAACTTAATCATGAATGTAACAATAGTGATTTTTTTCAAGGATACAATGAAAAAAAAGATAGATTTGCTTTTATGTATTTAATTAATAAAATGACTTGTACCAAATAAAGCTTCTGTTTGCTTTATTTGTGGGATAGTACAGGGATGGATTAAGGGGGATATTTGCCGTAGGCCCCGTCCTATAGGATCTCCCACTACTATGCTGCTGACTCAAAAAAAATGCAGGAACTTCCTTTTTTTTAATTGGTATGAATAAAAAACATTCCTTGTTAGTAAGCACATCTAAGAGATAATTATTTGGCTAGTACTATGACTGTACTAGTCAAATAATTACCCTGGAGCTTCCCATTAAAATTAATGGGAGATTTAACCCAGGAGTGAGAAGTCATTATATTTATTTGCATGACTTCTCACCAGTACTCCATGAACATAATAACAGAATGTGGGTAGCTAACTGATGTCCTGTTACTGTACACTCTGAACACCTGCAGTTGGTTGCTTTTAGCAACTGATCACAAAGCTTTCCTGGCAATCTCTAGTCATATGAGACTGGGATGGTTTTCTCTTACAGTTATTTTTTAATAATGTATATTATACTTTTGCAGGAAGCCAGATAGATCTGTTAGCAATGATAGTAGAAGATCCAAAAACTAGAATGGTGGTACAACATGACAATCGAAGCCGACTGGATAAAAAAGCTTTATTGTAGTAACATCCAAATAACACCCAAGTAAGCGCTTTTGTGTTATTACTAACACTTCTTCAGACTTTACATTCTACATTCAAAAATTAATTTAAATACCCTTGCTCTGTTTAAAACAGCCAATCAAAGCATGTTGTAAATTTAAAGAAACATTTCATTTTAACCTCATATTAAAAAACTATCATAAGGTGAAAAACATCAATTATATCAAATATGTATATATACATATACATACAAAAACATTTGCATATGTAAAAAATACTTAAAAAATATATATGTACATTCATATACGTGCATAAGAAATGTGTATCCATGATAAAAAATATAAATACACACACACGTATATATATATATATATATATATATATATATATATATATATATACACACAACTATACATAAAAAAGTTCATATATATATATATATATATATATATATATATATATATATATATATATATATATAGTTCCCATAATGTTCCACAACACTGAGATGTTCTTTTATGGTTATATCAGGTACAACATAATATCATCTGCAAATAAACCCAACTTTTCTTGAACAGCATACCAATTATTTCCTTGAATTTTGAAGTCCTTTATTTTCATTGTCAGTAGTTCTAAATGTAATGCAAATAACAAGGGGGAAGGGAAGACACCCCTTCCTGGCTCCTCTGTTCAGACACAAGTTATCAGTGAGGAACCCTCCCACTTTGATTTTTACCTTTGATCCCTGATGTGTCCCTCTAATTAACTTTATAACTGCATTAGGAAATGCAACTGCTTCCATTGCTCTACCCATAAAAATCCCAGCTTACTCTATCAAATGCTTTCTTAGCATTAAGACCCACCTGCAAAATCATTATTTCCTTATGTTCTGCTTCCCTCTGGATCATCATTGTTCTATTAATGCTGTCAAATATTTGCCTCCCTTCCAAAAAACTACATTGATCTATATCTGTCAATTGTGAAAATACCTTTGCCATTCATTATTTTAGCCATTATAGACATAAACACTTTATAATCATGGTTTAAAAATAGAAAAAATGGGCCTATATGAGGTTGGATTAGATGGGTCTTTACCATCTTTAGGTATTAGTCATCACAGCTGTTTTCCGGGATATTGGTGTACCTCCTTCTTTTAAAATACTGTTAAACTAAACATTCTAGATCTTTATCACTTTCTTCCCTCCTAGCTTCCAAACTTCCACCAGAATACCATCTATTCCTGGAGACTTTCCTCCAGATTGATTATACTTCACTATTTTTATCTCATCTCCTCCTCTCTTAACTGTTAATTCTTCAGCCTCATCAACCTATAACCTTGGCATATTTAAGTCTTTCAAAATAGTATGAAACGTGTTGCCATAATTTTCCCATCTATTATATATGACAGCTTATTTAAATGTCTATTTCCAGCTTTTGTGATACGTGCGCCCATTAATGTTTGGCATGTTAGTCCTTTAAACAGTTTTTTCCTTATCATCAGCATTAGAACCTACGTCACATTTTACAAGACTTTTTGTTTTAATAAAAACCCTCAGACAAAAAAAGCATTGGAACCTATGTCACATTTTACAAGACTTTTTGTTGTAATGAAAACCCTCAAAAAAAAAAAAAACACTCCAAGAATACCCCCATAAACTGTTAACTTAATGCAAGCAGACAAAACTATGTACATCTTCAAAAATGAAGTTTAATTCTCCTAAGAGGAACAATTGTCCCAAATAGCCCGTTGTGAACACAAGCCTTAAGTAACCTAAAGTTGAAGTTATAGGTTCATAGGTTCATAGGTAGGTACTAGGCTATTGGCCCTAGGGCCTATATAAGCCTAGCCAAAGGTACCCTGGCTTTCGCCACCCAAGAAAATTATTTTCCTGTGCCACTGTCGAGCAGAGCCACAGAAGTGATCCCTGGGGTGAATTTCCTATCTCCCATCCAATCATCAAGATTTTTCTTGAACAGTGCTAATGAGGAGCTTTGTTTGATATAGATAGATAGGTAGTTTGTTGCAGAGTATGGGAAGTCTCTGGGACAGGAATCTATCCCTCCAGCATGTTCTGTTTATTGTGGTGACAAAGTTTAGGTCCCTAGAGCGTGTAGCTCGGATGGATTGGGATTTATTTAAGTGGAGCATGTCTAAAAGCTCTGGGTTTGACATAGCTTTGTGTGTTAGGCAGAGATCGCCACTGAGTAGGCGATATGCAACGGAGTAAAGCTGCAGTTTTTTGAGACGGTCTGCATAGGGCATCTCTTTGAGGCCAGTAATCTTCTTTGTGAAGTATTTCTGTGGCCTTTCCATTTGTTGTAGATGTCTTGTGAGGTACATACCAAAAGGGGCATTGTACTCTATAATGGGTCTAATGAGTGACGAACAGAGGGGAACAATGACCTCTTTTTTCCTGAGTGAGAAACCTTTTGTGATGAGGTGTGCCACATAGAAGGATTTCCTGACTACTGTGGCAATGTGATTATCAAAGGAGAGACTACTGTCCACCTGTGTCCCAAGGTCTGTTATCACACTTTCGGTGTTAAGTAGACTACCACCTATGTGGTAGTTCATGGGTACTGAGTTTTTACCAAAAGGAATGACAATGCACTTTTTGGCATTGAGCTTGAGGCCATGACTTTGACACCAGGCATCTGTCTCAGCAAGGCCCTTTTGTAGGATGTCCACATCTTTTGGAGTTTTGATTATGGCTCCTAGTTTGCAGTCATCTGCGAACTTTGTTAGCCAAAGACCTTCTGTGTTGGCCTGTACTTCAGAGAAGTAGATACCAAACAGGAGAGGACCCAGGACTGAACCCTGTGGTACTCCACTTGTCACTGGTCTGAAGCTGGATTTGGAGTCTGCTGCTTTCACAGTGTAGGTTCTGTCAGTGAGCCAGTTGGCAACCCATCTTGTGACATAGGGATTTATACCTAGTTTAGTGAGTTTGTCTATAATTCCAGAGTGGGGGATGGTGTCAAAAACCTTGGCGAGATCTAGATAGGCTGTGTGAACCACCTTACCCTGATCTATGGCTTTGGTGACTGCTTCAAAGAAGTCTATCAGGTTTAGGAGACATGATCTGCCTTTTACAAACCCGAACTGGGTGGGGTCCTGAGTTTGGAGATTACCAATGTCATTGTTTATAAGTTCCATGATGATACACTCCATAGCCTTGCAGACCAGGCTCGTTAGGCTAATGGGGCGGTAGTTTCCGGGGTCTGTGGTGGCTCCCCCTTTGTGGAGTGGGATAACTGTTGCTGTGCGCCATTCACTGGGCACATAGCCTGAGGTGAGGATATGATTGAACATAGTACTTAGGTGGGGTGCCAGTTCGTTCTGTAGTTCATGTAGAACACAGCCTGGGATGTCGTCAGGTCCCATGAATGCTGTGTTCTTGGCTTTGGATAGTTTGTTTTTTACCTGTGCAGCTGTGATTACAAGAACTTTGCATTGTTCTGGTATAGAGATGAGCCCTTTAGGGGATGACAGAGGGGTAAAGTTAGCACTGAACCTATCTGCCAGGATGTTGGCAATATCCGTTGGTTCTGTATATTTAGTGCCATTGTGCTGTAACTCAGAGCAGATCTGAGTGTTGCCATTGAGATTCTTGACATAGCTATAGAATGCTTTGTGGTTGTGTTTAGAGTCAGTAGCGATTTTATTTTCATAACTAGCTTTGGAGGATTTTATGAGGGATATCAGCTTCTTACTGAAGCTGACCAGGGAGTTTCTCCAATCATGGGATTTTACTCTTTTTTTGCAACAGTTTCTTTCTTCTGTTGTAGAGTTTGTTTATGGCAGGGGACCACCAGATTGACTTCCTTTTTTTGGAGGATAGCATCTTGGTTCTGTTAGGGATTGCACAATCCATGCACTTATGTAAGTGCTTATAAAGTGCATTTGTGTAGGATTCAGCAGTCATACCTCTATTGTCCGTCAGCATGGGTGTCGTGAAGTTTGCCACTTCTGTCTTAAGAAGCGTGAAGTTGGCTTTGGAGAAATTTTTTAATGTGGTTTCCCTAATGGGGGGTGGGAGAGGGATGTGGATGTCTAGGGTGATTAGCGTATGGTCGGATCTGACTAACGAGGAATTGACCTCTGGTGTGGAGCACCGGTTGTCCATGTTGGTAATAACCAGGTCTAGAATATTGCTGCCACTGGTGGGGGTGTGGATAAGTTGATCCATGGCATTGGAATTTATGAATTCCAGAAAACGTTGAGCACATTATGAATTCCAGAAAACGTTGAGCACAAGAGTTGGTACATGAGTAGTTTTCCCAGTTAATGGTAGGGTAGTTGAAATTGCCCATTATTAGGGTGTTAGGTTGTACCCTAATATTTTCCAGTGTATTAAGAAATGAGGAGTGGGAATCCTGGGGTATGGTGGGGGATCTGTAGCAAGCTACAATTTGGATTGCGGTCTTGCCCAGAGTTAGTTGCACTTAGATAATCTCGGATGCATTATGCTGAGCAACTAGCCTGGAGGTGTGGATATCCTTAATGAATATGGACATGCCTCCAGCTTTAATGTTTCAGTCCAGGTTAGGTGGCCGAAAGGTGTGGTATGAATTATAGCCTGGTAATGCAGGGGTACTCTCTGGAGCCTTGAACCAGATCTCTGTCACTGCACAGATGTCGATGTTCTCCATTTTAAGGAGTGCCACGAGAGAGTGCATTTTGAGGTTTAGACTTCTAGCATTGAGTAGCAATACCCTCAGATTCTTCTTGCCTGTACCTGTTAGGGTGGTGAATTTGTCATTTGAACCTTGCCAAAAAAAGGCACTATAGGGGTGGCTACAGCCTTAGCCAGTATCTGGAATCCCAGGGGCGACAGGTGCAGGCCATCTCTGGCAAAGCATTGTGGCCTGTCGATCATGTCATCCCAGGCAGACAGATACTGGATCCCCTTAGAATGACACCAGAAGCTTAGCCAATTGTTGAAGTCAATCATTTTGTCCTTGTACTGTGGTATCATTCTGGGTGATGGCAGGATGCTACTCAGGGCTAGGGTCATACCTGCCTGGGCTACAAGATCGGACAGCTCCTCCATGTCCCTTTTCATGTAGTCCAAGGAGGTACATCTCAGGTCATTCACACCAATATGGACAATGACAGAGTCATATTTGTACTTGTTGTGGAGTGACCTGAGTACATGCATTATGTGGCGGATCCTGGCACCCAACAGGCAGCTGACAGTAACTTTCTCCTTGTTTAGCCTGGTGAGTGGAACATAAGTGTGCCTGACTATACAGTCACCTATGACTAGAGTGTTGGGTACGTTGTTATGCCTTATGGGCTGTGGTTGAGTGGCACACTGAGTTTGTGGGCTATGTGTCATTTGGGTTGTGTTGGGGGGTGGATGTTGCTTGTGTTTCTGCTTTAGAGGTCCCTGTTGCTTGGGCAGGTTTTTACTGAGAGCCTTCGCGAATGTAGGTGTGTGTTTTGTGTTTCTATGTGTGTGTTTTGGTTGTTTAGGTTTTGAGGGACTGTGTGCTGAGTGTGGTGTGGTGCAAGTGTTTGCCTTCTCTTCTTGACTGTCTAGTCCAGTCTTGGGTGAAGAGAGCTTTGCTTCCAGTTTGGCTATATAAGTGCATCTCTCACAGGTTGTAGTGTTGGGTGGTAGGAGGAGAGGGTTGTCTGTATACATGAGGCAATTACTGCATTGCCCCAAGATGCCCAGATTCATCAGGTAGACAGGAGAAAACACCGGGGGCTGACCCTTAGACATGCCTGGATAGGTGCTTATTTGTTAAGTACTAGAAACTGTTTTCCTCTAGACAGTGAGGAAAGTTGAGTGCTGTAGTAATTTGTAGCTTATTTAGTGCTTACAATAAGTTCTGAACAAGTGCTGAAACAAAAAACTGGCTAGTTCTAAGAAACAAAATTAAGCTAGAAGGCTTCCCTCCAGGACAGAAATGCTTGGGCCCTAGAAGCCTACAGATAGTCATGGACACAGCAAATGTATATCCAGGCTAGACTACCCACAGGAAAGGCAGGAAACAAGCTTAGAAAAAGAAACTAAGCTGATTGGCCTTCTCAAATGTTCTCCCTGTACTGGGTAGAATGAGGTAATGACACTAGACTGGGAGGAGGGTCCCAGATCAAATTTACACTAGGGGCGGGCAACTGCAAAGCCACCAACTATAAAAACACTATACCAACAGGGAGGGAGGGTAGGAAACAAACTGCAGAAATGTTTCTCACAGCTGAAAAGCAGCACTGAGCCTTTAAATGAAAGTTTTAAACAACTAAAGGAGCCTCTAGAAAAAAGAGTTTAACTGCAACAAGTTATCAGAAACAAACAACCCAACAGATGCTTAATAAAAGTGGACAATTTCCAGTTAATACCTCACACACAGTGAAACTAGCTAGAAAAATACACAGTACACAAAGTGCTATAAATAACAAAGAAATAAAGAACAAAATAAACAAAAAACAGGATGCTTAATGTTATATATTATAGCTCCGAGTTTGCTCAGTGTCCTTCCTTCGATTAGCTCAGTGTGAAATGGCAGAACACTCACAACTGAACTTCTTAGGTAACAGAAAGTTGAAACCTGAGACAGCTTTTAAGAAAGAAATCTCAAAAGAACCAATGAGGTGCTTAGTCTAAGCTGTAGTCCAGGTGACCTCAGTCAGCCAATGACCTCAAACAATTCTCTCTCACTGAAATGCCTGATGGCTTTGGCTAAACCAAGATGTCCCTGAATATGTGCCCAGACACACAGCCTCCACAAACACTAGGCCCAAATACAAGCCTGAATATGGAAATGCTACAAATATCTCCACTACTTAGAAACAAACTGCAGAAATGTTTCTCACAGCTGAAAAGCAGCAGTGAGCCTTTAAATGAAAGTTTTAAACAGCTAAAGGAGCCTCTAGAAAAAAGAGTTTAACTGCAACAAGTTATCAGAAACAAACAACCCAACAGATGCTTAATAAAAGTGGACAATTTCCAGTTAATACCTCACACACAGTGAAACTAACTAGAAAAATACAAAGTACACAAAGTGTAAATGCTTAGACCTATGCTACTGCTTATGCTTCTACTTGCTCTAATTGTCTGTTCTTAACTTTGTTCCCCTCCCTGATGTGAAAAACAACTTGCATGCTTTCAGAAAACATTCACTTTTAGCCTTGAAGAAACCAGCGCTTTGGCTGTCTTTTACTGTCCTTTAAACAGTGCATCTCCAAGGAAACATAAGAGAAAAATTTAAGCCCTCAGCTGCAGGCGTCTAAAGACAATCTAAAACATTGCTTTTGTAAAGTAAAACTTTTAATTACATTCAATGTTCTCTTATTTACTTGTTTCCACTTAAAACATGTTATTAGATTAAGCCAAGGGTCTTAAACCAGACATTCACCTTTGCAAAAGTAAAAGAAAACATATCTGCTCTACATATGTTAAGATCTGTGCACTTTTGCACCCCATCCTCCACCTCAACAGCACAAAATTGGAGCCTAATAACTTAAACATGCTTTTGTCTAACTTATTTTTGTCTTGTTGCATTGCCTATATTCTTAATAAAAAAGAAATAAAGATAGGAAGAAAAAGCATTTGTTTACTTTAGTATCTTTATCACATACAACAACTTAAAATGCCTTACTATAGAACATCAATTTGTATCACAAAAAGTTTCATAGAAATACTAAGAACATAAATTGTTTTCCTTGCAGCTACCTTTTCCTTCCACTTCCTCTCCCCTCAGTGTCCTTTCAAACATTAATGACATGAAGTGAGACAAAGGTTTAACAAAGACAACACATGCCCACTCTTTCCATTTTTTCTTGTAATGCCATATTCCACAGATGTGATTGATACTTTGCAGTCTTGCATTTATTCACTAATTTCCATGATGCTGGCCTTCTTCCTGTTAATCGCCATCTCCCATCTCCAGACTCTGATTCAATGCTAATGTACTCCCGATTCTTCTAGTCAGCTCCTGTGCTTTTGTCTCCCAAGCGTTTTACTTTTGAACAATGGAAATAGTTTCACTGGCAAAGTCTCTCCATGAGCTTTGTTATCAGAAGGATGAGAAACAGAGCCCCCTCCTGCTTGATTGTTCACTTTTTGTTTGACAAGCTTTTATATTTCCCCCTTAGCCTGTTTTGCATCAAAAAATGACTTTGATCCTCCATGAAAAAATATTTTGAAGACACCCTGATACAGCAGCTTGAATCTGACATCTGCCTCACAATATTACCTGATTACTGGAATAAATGTGTTTGTCCTCTGCTTAGTGTACAGTGAATACTCGTTTTCTATAAACACTCTACCATATCCAAGTTTTAAAACTTTGTCCTTTTGCCACAGTTTTGTCAGGATCAAGTATTTCTACTGGTAAGTTTGCATCTTTACTAATACAGGTCTTGCTGCCTTCTCATGGCCAGGTTTGGAACATACCCATGGCATTCCCTTTGAATTAACAGTTCCTACTGTAGAATATCAGTCCAGATGCTTATTTGTGCCTTCATAAAATTATTGCAGTCTGTTCCTTCTAGTTTCTCTGATACAGCAGAAAATCTCAAATTATTCATGTGTTCTGTCCTTTAATTCTTCAATTTTTTTTAAACATCTCTTCTTGAGCAGTGTCATACTCAGCCAGCCTTTTCTTCGGGTCTATGTTATAACAATGAACGATCAAATGATCGCACACTGTTATATTGACCCCTAAATGTCGAATCGCCAAAATAGCGAACGGCTGGAACAACAATCTATTTTCCCATGGAAAAAAATCGCTGTTCCCAAAAAAAAAACAAAAAAAACCCACTAAATAAAGTGGGGGGCTTCGCCCTCCACACACCCCTACTTAAATATACCAAGTCCAAGATCGCACTACAGTGGAGGAAATGGCACAACCCGGACAATGGCCCAGTGATTTTTTTCCCTGGGGAAAAAATCTCTGTTCCGGCCATTCGCTGTTTTGCCGGTTCGACATTTAGGGGTCGATGTAACAGCGTTCGATCATCTGATCATTCGCTGTTCTAAAGTAGACCCTTTTCTTAATTTTTGATCTGATTTTTGCTGTTTTTTAATTTCATCTGAATAACTGTTTAAAGTGTCTTCCATTTTTTTCCAGTCTTTTATTATTTGAGTTGACACACTTCTTCAGCGTTTTGGTTATTTTAATCAGTTTTACGCATATTTGACATTTTTCCTCTTTATTGCTGGAAGCCACGCCTTGCCCTAAAGCTGGAGCTTGAACTGCTTTTTGCTGAACAGTTGCAAGATTCTTTCCAGTCAGTGTTTTCTCTTCACCTTTTCTAGTTGATTTTCTTTCAAGCTGTCTTAATTTATTCTGGCATCTAGGCAGTGTATTTCAGTAACTGAATTTACTAGACTTTGTTGCATATTTGGGAGATATACGTATATTCTCCCATTGTCTCTTTGTGAATTGCTTATCCAGTCTTTTTTCCCAATCCTTTCTAAGCTCCTTGGATTGATTTGTATAGTTATCATGCAATATTTTTTATGCTTTACTAATTATTCATTTTTTAACGGCAGCATCTGTTCTAGTCTCTATTAAAAACCCTACCACTGCTACTCTTTCATTTAGGAGCCTCCTATTTCTTTCTGTTTGCCTATACTTCGATATCAGTCCTTGATAGGGAAAGTAATCTCTAACCCGCAGTCCAAATAAATTCTTGGCCTCTTCCCAGTCTGTTACCTTTCCCTTTCTAGTATTTGCTTCCAGTGCCTTGGTTCCTTTTGCCCGTTTTCTGCAATAAATCCCAGCCCCCTATTGCTATTATCTGTATCCCTGACCACAGTCATCCCTATTGGCAAAATCTCTTTTCTTTATTCTCATACTGGTTTGGTTCTTAAAATACTCCCTGATATTTTATGAATATAATACTCTGTATGATTTTGGTAGTTCTCAGATTCCACATCCAAAATCCCAATTTCTCTCCTTATTTCTTGAGCTTCCTCCCTGGGTCAGCATCATTCCTTTCCACTTTGAATTATAATTTTCTGTTTGTGCTGTGTGTAAGGACCTTTACTGTGTTGCTCCAAAATACCCCCTCAAATTAGGTAATCCTTGTCTGCCTTGTTCTATTGGTAAAATCAGTTTATCCCACTTGACCCTTGCTGTGTTCCCTTCCCAGATAAAGTCTTTCATCTCTTTTTTAATTGCTGTCTACAACTTCTCCAGATGATAAAAGTATGATTGACCTGTATATAAGACTAAAGGGACTAAAAACATTTTCAGTGGCTTGTATCTTAGTATCCATATCCATATAACAAAACTTCAATTTTTTTGTATTATCTTCTGTTTAGTCTCTTCCCACATACCCTTTGCTGCCTCCACAGAGTTATTTCTAATCCATACACCTAAATAGTTCATTTTGTCATGTCCTCATAAATATGGATATTGTTGGACCAATTCCTATGTGGATACATAATTTACCGCTGTTGCCTTTGTTTTAGCTTCATTAATTTTGTATCCCAAGAAGATTTGAAACTGTCTTAAAATGTTCCACAATACTGTAATGTCCCTTTCTGATTTTGTTATATATAAAATAATATCATCTACAGATAGAGCCAGCTTTTTCTGACTGTCATACCAGTTATATCCTTGAATTTCTGAGTCCCATATTTTCTTTGCCAGTGGTTCTAAATCTAATGCAAACAACAAAGAGGAAGCGGACAACCCTGCCTGGTTCTTCTACTCAAGCAGAAATTATCAGAGGACCTCACCCACTTTAATTCATGCCTCCAATCCCTCATATATTCTAATCAACCTTATAATTGTATCAGGGAAAGCAAATCATCCATTGCCCTGCTCATGAAGTCCCAGTCTACTCTGTCAAATGCTTTCTCGGCATCAAGACCCACCAATAAAAGTGGTACTTTCTTACACTCTGCTTCCCTTCGGATCATCATTGTTCTATTAATATTGTCAAATGTTTGCCTCCCCTCCACAAACTCCACAAAACCACATAGTCTATATCGATCAGTTTTGGTATGTATCACTTTTGCAATCTTTTAGCCATTATAGACATAAACACTTTATAGTCATGGTTTAGTATTGAAATGGACCTGTATAAAGCTGGATCCGATGGATCTTTACCCTCTTTAGGTATTACTTTTACCACCACCTTCTTCCAGGATGCTGGTACTTCTCCTCATAAAGTGCTTGTAAACAAAACCTTCCAGATCTTTATCAGTTTTTTTCCCTCCTAACTTCCAAACTTCCACAGGAATACTATCTATTCCTGAGGACTTTCCTTTAGATTGGTTATACATAGCCATTTTTATTTCATCCCTTCCTATCCTAACTGTTAGTAATTGAAACTCATCATATCACATAGCCAAGCACAACACACACACACCTATGCAGGGGTCCTCAATAAAAACTTACTTAAACAACAGAGACCCCCAAAACACACTCACAAACATTCCACACACAAAACCAAACACATCACACACAGTAGACAACACACCAGTGTCTCACAAACCCAGCCCATTAGGCATAACAATAAACCAACGCAGCCCATAAGGTGTAACAATAAACCAAACATACTAGTCATTGGTGACTCAATAGTGAGACACACTGGTGTCCCCCTCACCAGGCTTGACAAGGAGAAGGTCACGGCCAGTTGTCTGTCAGGTGCCAGAATCCGCCACATCACACACGCACTTAAGTCTCTCCACAACAGGTACAAGTATGACTGTGTCATTGCCCATGCTGGTGTGAATGACTTGAGACATACCTCCCTGTGAAGAGAGACATGATTGATCTCTCAGAGTATGTGTCCTAGGTGGGTATGACCCTAGCCCTAAGCAGCAGCCTACCTTCACCAAGAATGATACCACAGTACCAACAAAAAATAATTGACTTCAACAATTGGCTTAGTTTCTGGTGTCTTTCCAGGGGGATCTAGTATCAGTCTGCCTGGGATGACATGGTTAACAGGCCTTGAGTCTTTGCTAGAGGTGGCCTCCACCTGTCACCCCTGGGGCTCCAGATCCTGGCCAAGGCTCTTGCCTCCCCCATTGTGCCTTTTTTAGGCTATGTCCCAAAGCTAAATCTTCCAACATAAAAGATCTGTCAGAAAGCAAATTGAAGGTTGTACTGCTTAATGCTAGGAGCCATAACCTGAAAATGCACTCACTGGAGGCTCTCCTCACACTGGAAGATGCTGATGTTTGTGCGGTCACAGAAATTTAGTTCAGGGCTGTGGAGAGCATGCCTGCTTTACCAGGCTGTACCTCATTCCACACTTTTTGACCCCAAAACGAAGTCAGAAAGACTAAGGGTGGTGGAGTCTCTGTCTTCATTAAGGACAGGCATACCTCCAGACTGGTCTGCCAGCATGATGCACTGGAATTACTCCAGATGCGACTGACATTTACAAGACACCCATCTAAGTTATAGCCAGCTATAGACCCCCCCCCTTCATGACTCAGGACACCCACTCCTTCTACCTGGACATACTTAACTTCATCAAGGTACCCCCTAACACCCTGATCCTTGGTGACTTTAACTACCTCACCAGAGACTGGGTGAACTATTCCTGCACTAATGCACTCACCCAAAGATTCCTTGACTTCATCAGTTCTAACTCACTAGACCAGCTCATCTCATCGCCCACAAGAAGAGATAACATTCTGGACTTGGTTCTCACAAACATGAGTGACCGCTGTACAATTCCCATAGTATGTTCTTCCCTGGTGAGATCAGATCATCAGTCTAACTCATTCGAACTTTCTGTCCCACCCAACCCATGCCCCCCCCCCCCCCAGCCATAACCAGGCTAAAAATCTTCTCAAAAGCTGACTACAACCTCCTAAAGGTATCAGTAGCTTCACACCACCGCCCCCCCTGAGAGGATGTAGACATCTATTGTGAACAGTACGCCAGTGCAGTATACAAGCACCTGTACAGCTGCATGGACTCAGCCATACCCAACAGAACTAAAATCTGCTTCTCAAGGAAACATAAACCTGACTGGTGGGCATCATCTGTCAACAGGCTTTACAACAAAAGGAAAAAGCTGTTGTCCAAGGGTAAAAAGGAACAAATTCCAAATTGGAAAAACTCCCTCCTCAGCCTCAACAAGAAAATTAGATCACTAGTGAAAGCCTGTAAAGCCAAATGTGTATTGAAACTAGCCTCTGAAACAAAGGGAAACCACAAAGCCTTTTTCAGTTATGTCAGGAACTTCCATGACAAAGTCCAGGTATTTTCTGAATTAGCACTTAACAGTACCACTTACAGTGATCCTGTTGTCTCAGCCAACCTTCTAGCTGATAGGCTCAGCTCAAACTTCACCCCCATATCCTCCCCAAAGGCCCATTCGATATCTCTGATACTTGTCCCACACCTCACATCTCCGTAGATCATGTTAAAAGCCTTATCCAAGGCAAAGAACACAGCTTCCATGGGACCTGACAGTATCCCAGGCTGTATTCTGCACCATCTCCAACAAGAACTAGCTTTGCCATTGAGCACCCTGTTCAACCACAGCCTAATTACAGGCTTTATTCCAGGATAGTGGAGAACTGCCATAGTCATCCCCTTGCACAAAGGTGGTGCCACTACTGACCCAGGAAACTGTCGGCCCACTAGGTTGACAAGTCTGATCTGTAAAGCCATGGAGTGTATTGTTATTGGTCTTGTCTCTTGAACTTGGTAGACTTCTTTGAGACTGTCACCAAGGCCCTGGATGAGAGAAAGTCAGTACCTACAGCTTACCTTGACTTGGCCTAGGCCTTTGACACAATCCCCAACTCAGGCATCATCAAAAAGCTAACACAACTTGGCGTAAATCCCTGTCTCCTTAGGTGGGTGACCAAGTGGCTCACAGGTAGGACCCACAAAGGCAAAATAGGTGCCACCACCTCTGATAGCAGATCTGCCACTAGTGGTGTTTTTATTTTATTTTATTTATTTATTTATCTTTATTGACCGGGTGTGTCCAGCTGAGCTAT
The DNA here is from genome assembly GCF_019279795.1 of Protopterus annectens. Lineage (NCBI taxonomy): Eukaryota > Metazoa > Chordata > Ceratodontiformes > Protopteridae > Protopterus > Protopterus annectens. Next base: position 1,494,154,550 of record NC_056733.1, on the reverse strand, counting down.
TGACCTTTTTCAGCGGAGGCCCGGGGAGAAACGCTCCAAAGATATACAATGCAATAAAAATAGCAATACAGATACAATTCAATAAAAATAGCAATAATAGCAATAGAGACTTTTGGTAGTTAAAATGTGTAAGCTACATACATGTATATTGTTGACAATAAAACAGCACTGTAAACAAAAAGGAGAATGTTAAAAAAGTAGAATAAGTTGTATGTTTTGGTTTAAAAAGAGAGTTGAGTAAATATAAGGTTTTGTATGCAGAGTAGCAGAAACTTAAAAGGTTACATAAGAATTTCAGGGAGCAGAGTATAGAAGAAGCTTTGTAGGTTGCGTAGGAAGCATAGGATGAAGTAGTTAATGGTTGTAGTAAGTTAGTTTGACTTTACTATAAAGGTAGGTAATAATCAGGAAGGGTGAGTAAAATGGCAGGACCAGTGTTATTTAAAGTGGTCTTTGTCTGCTAGCTTAAATTATTTGGGGTGAGTCAAAGTCCTTATTTCTAGTGGGAGTTTGTTCCATGCACTAGAGGGATGGTAGCTATATAAGTTGCACCCTGTGTTGGATTTGAGTTTGTGGATTTTTAGTAGGTCTTGGGTTGAGCTTCGGAGAAGTGTGGTAGGGAAGTAGTGAGAGATGAGAAAAGATAGACTTGGGCAGAAATCAGGCTGATATAGGATGGAGTGTATGATTTGGAGTTGGGATTGTAGGAACAGCTGAAGTAGTTTAGGCCCATTCAGGTATTTTCGGAAGAGACAATGGTGAGATTTAAATGTTTGTTGAGCTGCAAATCTAGCTATTTTGTGGTAGGTTGATTCTAATTTGTTAAGTAGGGAGGTGTTCAGATTTGTGAGTATTTTGGAACGTGTTTATATCAGAACATCAAAGGCTGATAAGTCTGAAACTCACAACCTCGAACTTCAAACCTCAAAGTGCAAAAACATTGAACCGCAGAACGGAGATCGCCATAGAGTGCGGGAAGGGAAGATTTCCCTTTACTGCACTATAGTGCAATTTCGGAGTTGGTATATTTAAGTAGCTGGGGGTGTGGGGTTGCAGGGGGGCTTACCCCCCTGCATAGAGCATTTTTTTTTTGTGGTAGTTAGTATTTTTTTGTAGGTTCGATTTTGTAAGCTTTCGAGGTTTGAAGTTCGAAGTCGTAAGCTTTCGATTATCTGATATAGACCCTTTGGGAACAATAGGTTAAGCATGGTAGAAGGTAGGCATGTCTAAGAGAAATCCTAGCTTCATTAGTTAGGAATTTGTTGTTCCTGTCCAGTAGCATAGCTTTTGGTGTTTTTTTTGATACAATTGTTAATGTGAAAATCAAATTTTAGTTGGTCGTCAGTGGTAATGCCAAGGAGTTTTGTGCTCGTTTCGGCTTCTATAGGAGTATTGTTTAGGGATCTTATGGAGAAGGAAAGTTTAATGTGTTTCGCAAATTTAGGTAGAAAGAGTAGTAATTTTATTTTCTTAGGGTTGAAGATGAGCTGATTATTAGTGAGCCATGTCTCTACTGAGTTGAAAGATGTCTGGGTATTTGTTAGGAGTTCTAAGGGGGAATTAGCAATAGTTATGACTGTAGAGTCATCTGCATGTTGGACAATGTTAGATTGAAGACAAGAGGAGTGGAGTGAGTTGGTGAAGATATTAAAGAGTAGAGCTCCAAGAATAGAACCTTGGGGAACACCAGTTCTTAGTGAGAGAGGGGTAGATAGTGCTGAGTCCCATCATACTGACTGCAGCCCATCAGAGAGATAGCTAGAGAACCATGCAACTGTATCAGGAGATAAGTTTAGGTCTACAAGTTTACTAAGAAGCAGAGTATGTGAGAGTGTCAAAAGCCTTAGAAAGGTCAAGGAATAGACAGGATATGAGTTTGTGATCATCTTTAGCAAGGGCTAAGGTGTTGAGAAATGATAATAGAGTTGTGGTTATACTATGCTTGGGACAGAACCCATGCTGTGTTGGAGTGAGAAGTTTTTCTTGTAAGAGATGATGCATTGTTTGTGTATACATTTCTCAAGGAGAGGAGAGGAGAGGATAGTGATAGGTCTGAAATTAGATATTTCTGTGGAGTTAAACCTCCTTTAAGAACAGGAAGAGTGTAAAACTGTTTCCAGATAGAAGGAACTTTAGACTCAGAGATGGAATGATTGATTAGTATAGATACAGGCATAGCAAGGGAGTGTGCAGCAATCTGGAGAAAGTAAGAAGGAATATTGTCTGCTGATACAGAACATGGTTTGAGCTTTGAGAGTAGAGTTCTGATATAGTCAGTGGAGACAGGTTTGAGAGAGAAGGAGTTTACTCAGATTGTGGTTGAGGGGTGTATAGGGAGGTTAGAAGTGTTGTTTGAGAGGTTGGGGTTAAATTGTTTGGAAATGGGTTCGATAAAGTAGATGATGAGGGTATTGGCAGTTTCTTCAAGTGACTTGTCAGGACATGGGTTTGGTGAGGTTGGATTACCTGGATGTAGTATTTGGTTTATAGAATTCCATAATTTTTTTGGATCATATTTTAATGTTTTGGGGGATTATAATAAAATTCTTTTTTGCCTTTGTTGATAAGTTTTTTTTGTCTGATTTCTAAGTTTTTATACTTTAGGAGGTCAGCTGGAAGTTTGGTTTGTACCCGTGTTTTCCATGCCCTATCTCTGGATTTCATAAGAGTATGGGTGGTTTTAGTTAGCCAGGGTGAAATGTTTGCCTTTAATCGAACTTTTCTTGGTGGTAGAGAATTTAAAATATTTAGGAAAGTTGAGTTGAAGGCATTTACTGCTTCATTGAGTGGGAGCTGAGTAAGGAAATTTCAGTTAATTCTAGAGAGGAGAGTTTTAAAAGTGTCTGGGTTAAAGGATGAAAGGATGCAGCAGGCGATAAGCTGGTGTGGTTTGGGGAGGTGGGTGATGTATCGTAGCACTTTTATAGGTGAGTGGTTGCTCAGGGCATCAGGTAAAGTTTCAGGGTTATGGTATTTACTGGGGTTAGAAACCAGTATCCAATCTATCAAGGAGCTTGAAGAATGATTATTAGTATGGGTAGGTTTAGAAATTAGTTGTGTAAATCCATGGAGGTTTATGTGTTGTGGAGGGTTTGGATTATTAAGGTTATGCTAATTAATGTTTACATCCCCAAGAAGGATAGTTTCATTAGGGAAATTTATGGAGAGATATGAGTGTTCCCAGGGATCTGTCCTGGGACCCCTACTGTTTGGTATCTACTTCTCAAAGGTCCAGGCAAAGACAAAGAGCATGTGGCTGACCAAGTTTGTGGATGACAGTAATTGTCTCCCTGAATGATGTTAATATACTGCCAGAGGGTCTCACAGCAACACATGATTGGTGCCAAAGTCATGGCCTTAAGTTAAATGAAAAAAAATGTACCATCATACCATTCGGCACAAACACGGCCTCTACTGATTACCACATGGACTGCAACCCCCTAAGCACACAACATGTGGTGAGAGACCTTGGTACTCAAGTTGACAAAATCTCACATTCAACCATCATGTAGTGGCAGTGGTCAGAAAAGCTTTTTACTTGGTTCATCTCATAAGTAAATGGATTGCATCCAGAAAAAAGGAGGTTATTACCTCTCTGTACTCCTCCCTCTGATTAGGCCTATAATTGAGTATTACGCCCCATTTGTATGTACCTCTCCAAATACCTGTACTGCTGGAAAGGCTACAGAAATACCTCAGAAAGAGAATCCATGGCGTCTAACACCTGTTCTATGTGGCACAGGCTCAAATCACTATAGCCGTACTCAGTATCATACAGATTGCTCAAAGGTGATCTGTTCACACCTATGAGGCAATATCGGACCCTGCACTACTAGAGACGCTCCATATTCATAAGTCTATCTCCTCACGCATAACCCATTCAAAAGGCCTAAATCTAATATGCGACATCAACAAAACCTGCTGGAGAGACAGGTTTGTCTCCCAGAGGCTGCCCCGTCTCTGAAATAGACTTTCTATACATGCCAAACAGAGTACCTTGCTGACCTTCTTCAAGCACAGCCTTGATGAGAGGATGGGAAACCACAAGTTTGTCCCAAGGGTTCCACCTTTGTCCCTCACTGACAGGGGTGACAGTTGCTGACTGAGGTTTCTTTTTTGGGGATAAACTCTTGGCTAGGCTTGTAAGGGCCCCAGGGCCATTAGCTTAGTAACCTGCTGTGATCCTTTGAAGTCTAACTGGTTTTGTATTATCTTTAAAGCTGTCACAGCTGGTAATTCCCCAGACTGTTTTCAGGGAACATTATGTTCTAGTGAATTTCTCTGTTCTTTTTTCTTCTTTTCCCTCAACCAATCCCCTTCCACCAGACTGTCTCCAGTTTCTCTTTATCAGATTGTCTCCATGGAGGCATGAAGACCAGCTGCAGAAATGCTACTTAGTACACATATTTGCAAGTGCTAGAAAAAAAACTTATAATATTCAATATTGTTGTTCATTTACTTGCTCTCTGTCTTAAAGCAAAGGTCCTTAATCAGTCATTTCCCCATGCAAGAATGAAAAAAGCACATTAATTTGAACTCTGTCATGCCCCCTTAACCAGGCTCCCTTTTTCCTTTTTTTTTTTTTTTTTTTTTTTTTTTTTTTTTATCATTACATTCCCTATGTTTCTCAAAACTGCACAAGAAGAAAAAGAGAAGAGGGGAGAAAAATAAAAACAACATTTGTTTACAAATCCCCATTACATCCGAATATAGCATGCAAAGAAAACCATGCAACATAAATACAATACTATTAAGAAAAGAAAGTGTTTTCTTTACTTCAGTTAGCATTCTACCTCTCTTCCTCTCCCCAAAGCATTTTTCTGAACATTAATTACATGGAACAGGGTATATACTTTAGAGTCCCCCACTCAGCAAACAAATTTTGAAGGAGTCCAATATTTCCAGATTTTCTTGTGCTGTCATATTTCACAAATATAATTATTGCATTGTATTCCCACATTAAGTTACTGATTTTATTACTGAGTTACTGATTTTATTACTGTTCTTTTCCATCACCCAAATCCTGCCTCTGTTTAATTTCCAACATACTCTTACTTCTAGTCAACTCTCGTGCTCCCTTCCTTCTCTCCAATGTTTTCCATTGAAACACTGGAAAAGGTTTCACAGATGCAGTCTATCTGTGATCTTTATTACCAGAGGAATAAGAAGCTGAATCTCCTTCTGTTTTACAGCTCACTTTTTATTGGACAAACTTTTGTATTTCCTCCTTAGCATGCACCTCATCAAAACATGATTTTGTCCCTCCAGGGAAGAATATCTTGAAGACATCTTAATACAGCAGTTTGAATCTCATACCTGTGTCTCAACATTCTCTGAATAGAGGGATGAATTTACATCTCTTTTGCCTGGTGTACAATGAGTAATCATTCTCCACAAACACTCTACTGTCACCTACTTTTAGTATTTTGTTCTTCTGCCACAGTTTTAACAAAAATCAACTCTTTGTGCATCCTTACTATTAACGTTCTAGGTTGCTTTCTTATACCTAGATTTGGAGCATACACACGATGTGCCCGTTCAACTAAGTCCTGCTGTGGAATACCAGTCCAGTTGCTTATTTGTGCTTTCATAAATTTAATGCAGTCTGTTCCTTCCTACTTCTCTGGTATAGCTGAAAATTTCAAATTTTCCCTATGTGCTCTGTTCTCTAATTCTATTATTTTTTGAAACAGCTCTTCCTGAGCAGTTTCATATTTAGCCAGCCTTTTCTTCATTTTGACCTCTGATTTTTGCAGCTTTATCATGTCATCTAAATGTCTGTTTAAAGCTTTTACCATTTGTTCCGGCCTTTTGTTGTTTGTGTTAATATATTCTCTGTGTTTTTGTTTATTTTAACTAGGTCTGTATGTAGCTTATCACAACCTGGAAACATCAAAAATCTGGACAAGGCCCATGAAAAATAGGTACAAATCTGTATGCTGATTAACATAAAATTTGCATACATAATTGTGTAACCTCGCCTGCTCCAATGGAATTGTGGGATACCAACTTTCAAACGCAAACTGAAGAAAAGACAACCAAAATATGGCACCAGAGTCCCCCTGCAGCCATTCTAATGTCCCATTACCTGGCAATTTCCCCCATTTACCATAAACAGTAGTGTGCATACTGCTTTAATTTTACAAAGATTATTATCTGCTAAACAAAGCAGTACTGTCTCACAGTGAAAACAGACTTAGCATTAAAACTTTTCTGGCCTTGAAACTCACATTCATTGAAACCCAAAGAAAATGCATCTGGCCAGTGTTGGATAAAGATTACCTTTGGGCTGTTTTCAAATCATAGGCCCCTTGCACACAAAACAAGAAACATACACGTGTTCTTTGATACACCTTCCTGACTTTATTAAATTATATTCCTTGTATAATACAACACACTTTTTAGACTTGGAGCGCATTTTAAATTTATTGTTTGAACATTTTTCCAGTAGGCAATGAAACAAAATGCATGGACCAATAATGACAAAGCTGCCCAATTCAGAACACTTCCATCATAAAAGTCTACTTCCACGCACACTTATATATATATATATATATATATATATATATATATATATATATATATGTGTGTGTGTGTGTGTGTGTGTGTGTGTGAGTGTGTGTGTGTGTGTATATAAATAGAATGACAGTAGTGTAAGCTATGGGCATCTTGCATAGCTTCTTGAACTTATTCAGTTTCAGTTTTTTGCTTGACTTACTCTGATTTGTGTTATCAGACCAGTTCATTAGCTGTAAATGCGCAACAAAATAAACTAGGTGAACTGCATGTTTTAAGACTTCCAATTTTTAGTCCTAGTACTGACAGAGCCTCTCTTACATTCATCCTGAAGCATCAAAACTATCATTGTAATCAGGTGCTATTAACTGGCCACTCTTGGTTCTCCACTGTCTGCAGTAGAAAAATATGTGTTTTATCTTGAATGCTGGAAAATGTACTGTACTTGTTTAAAAATATTTTCTTATAATGCAGCACAGAACATAATAATTATGATTTCCTGTACCTGAATTTGGGTTAATGATATTTTTTGCTCTTTCCACTGAGGCACAAATGCCCTTGTGCATGACATTTTCTCACTTTTGTTGCATCTGTAGCTACACCCTTGACTTGTTTACCCACCCTCTTTAAAAGTACAACAACACAGTACTGTATCAGCAGTGCATCTACATACTGTGGGAGTAGAACCCACAGTCTTCTGCATCAAAAGCAAGTTTTAACCTGTTATGCTTTTAACAATGCAAGCAGACCCAGCATAAGCAACACTAAACTTGTAAAATCCACTCAACACACAACTATATCTCTCAAATTTGCAGCACAAGAAATCTGGAAAAAGCCTACATTTATTGGGGGGGGGGGGGACAAAAGCCCAAAAAACAGGGACACATATTAAACATTGCTTGTATAAATTTAGAAAGTTGATAGTATAGAATGTTGTGTTACCACCATGCATTTCACTGCCAAGTCTTGAACCCAGGACCCTGTGCGCTGTAGTCAGAGCAACATGCCACTATGCCAAATCAGCAGTTTCCTGAACAATAGAAAGACTGAAACTTAAATGGCTATTATTTAGTGAATTCAGTTCTTACTTCTCACCATAGCTCTCAACCTCTTAACATAAAAAAACTGGAAAAAGCCAATAATGGGGGAATACAAAATTCAGTTCTCATCTCACTTCTCCCCATAGCTCTCTCAACCTCTTAGCACAAAAAAAACTGGACAAAGCCAATAATGTGGGAATACAGCTCCAAAATAGGGGCAAATTTCAAATACTGAACTTATAAGCTTAGAATATTGCTAGAATAAAAGGTTTGGTGTTACCATTTATTTTCTGAAAAATATGAAGTCTGAAATTCAAATGCCTGTCATTATTTAGTGAATTCAATCCTTCACTGAAATCCAGAAAACCACAGATTTTATGAGGAACAGAATAAAAATATGAGGCATAAATCTAGAACGTTTTCAGAAGGGGTGGTGGGTAGGGACTTTAGGATCTTGTTACCTGTTCCCAAGGTACAACGTTTGAGCCTGAGTACCTCCTCTAGCTACCAGGTATATTCACCTGGAGAATTACACACACATACATACACACACCTCACCTAACCCCCATCCCTACAGCAGTTGGTAGCTACATTAGTGCCCTGAATGACATTCATTCCTTGGCTTTGTAATACAAACCTCTATGTCTCCTCCTATAGTGCTAGCCTGAAATGGCCCACAGCTAATCAGGTCTTTGTCCCTCTTCATCAGAGGGATGCAGCTCCATACATTGATTTCATCAAAACTTTGTTGAGCTTATGCCCCTTTTTCTTCCAGGTAATTCCCTTTATGAAGAGTAGCTTAGCATTAAAATTATGCCACTGCTGCTCCCTTGTGATAACTTTCTCCCAGATCTTATTTCCTTACCCCCACCCTCGCTAATTTCTCCTTGGGAAATACTTAGGGCAGCCACCTGTCATAGGTAAGTACCAGGCTAGATGCCCTTGTGGGCCATTTTAAGCCTAGCCAACTATCCCAATTTATACAGGACAATCCCTAAATTGGCAGTTACATCCTGTGAAGAAACTTAAAAAATGGCAAATGTCTTGATATTTTAGAACAAAAAAATCTTTCCTAAGTTGCATAAAAAGGTGCATAACACAATTACTTTTGTCTGAAACATTTCAGTATGATAAGGAACAAGAGAGAGAACTCAAATTCCATGGAAATTAGTTTTATTATGGCAACAAAGTGAAGACCAGGCCTTTGCACTACTGGCAGGTATGCATTGTCCTGTACAATTGCACGTTTCCATAATACGTCTCACCTTTGGGGATTTGAAAAGGTGGCAACCAAGAACTGTGCTACTTTGGAATCTGCAATTTCCGCCCTCCCATTATGCACTGAAAATAATGTTATGGTTTATTTCCTACCAGTTTACCATTAAAGAGTATTGGATCTGGTTCTAAACCTTTTCCTGTCCATGAACATACTTATGTTTTGGAATGACATCTAGTAGCAAAAAGTACATACATTTATCATCATGAGCGAATACTAAAAAATACTGACTTAAAGAGCTTATTTTAGCCATAAAAATAAATGTGGAAAATGATATTAAATTCATTGGGCATCACTAGCTTTAGCTAGAAATGCTAAACAATTTTAGGAAACACACACACAGACACACACACACCTCTGCTTCTTCAAATGAAAAGCTCGTTCTTCACACACCTCTGCTTTCAAATGAAAACTACTCCCTCTCCTTACCTTTCCATGCAGCTCTGCTTCTTCAAACGGCTTGGCTTGGCTCAGCAGTTCTCCCTATCCCGTTTGGTAGCGTTGAAGAGGGACTTGGGTCAGCAGTTATCCCTCACTCACAGCATAGATATCCATATCCTGTTCAGCAGTAGCATTGAAAATGCATTGCGCCGTGGTTATTTGGATTTGAGCAGCCGCCAGCTCGAAATGCACGCACGTTGAGCTTCAGCTCAATTCCGACAGGCTGGCAGGCCATTTCACAGAGCTGACGTCATCACTCATCTGATGACTTCAGTTCAGAAAGCTGGGAAATAATTTTTAAAATAAAAGCGCCGGGAAATTCAGAAATTAACGGGTGCCACTCCAGAATTGTGGCACCCCATTATTTAGACCCCAAAAGTCGGTAAAAACCGACAGCTGCTGAGCTCTCCCTACTCAGTGTTTCTCACTTTTTGTGGCTGATTTTTTCCAAGACTTCTGTATTTCTTTATTCCTGGCATCCAGGCAGTGTACTTTCTAACCAGTTACTGAAATTCACCTATAAACACAAGTCTACTGGCTTTCTCTTTCTGTTTTTGCACTGGGAGAGCTAGAAACAAGCTATTACTCAGTGTGCAGCCATCTTGGAAGTCCCTGCCCAAGTATGCTGCAGTCAAATGCGGAGCATGTCTACCTTAATTAGGACAATGTACTAGGATCACACTCTCTACAATGAATACTATTTTCAGAGCAGATAATGGGATTCATAAACATTCCATGTAAAAATGGACATAAGGAAAAGGCAGCCAATCCTGCAGCATAAGATTCAGATGATCCATAAACATGCCTGACCACACAGTGCCAGTGATCTCCTACAGTTTGTGCTTCACCTTCTACTTTTTACTTGTTCAAAATGCAGGTATCTGAACTCCCAGCAGCACTTATAAATATACCTGCCCACAACCCAACTTTAACCTTAATATTCATACCTGCTTTGTAACTCTTAACTCCAAACCTAACTCCCTAACCCTAGCTTTAAAATGCCCAGTTTTTCCATAACCCCAGTTCTAACCCCCACTCCCTAAATGTAAAACACCCACTTGATTCCTAATCGTACTCCAAACCTTGCCCCTTAAACCTGAAACTCCCAGTCACTCTCCAAACCTAAATGCAAATCCTATTCTCTAATTGTAACCTTAAAACTCACATGTATTTATTATTTATTTATTTAACATTTAGCATTAAACATATTTAACATTTACCCTCTAACCCTAATCCCAGATTCACTTCCTAAACCTGAAATGTCTACTTACTTGCATTCCAAACCCCCATTACCTATCCCTAAAACTTCCACCCACTCCTTTACCTTAATTGCAAATCTTGCTTCCTAAACCTAAAACTTCTAGTCACTCTCAAACCCTAAACTCAAATCCTGCTTCCTGCCCCTAACCTTAAATCTCACATTTTCTCCTTAACTGTAATCCCAAAGCCACTTGCTAAACCTGAAACTCCTTGCTCCCATTCCAAACCTTGCTCCTTAATCCTAACAGTAAAACTAACTCCCACTCCCTAACCCTAATTTTACCCTAAATCTGCCAAATTGCCATCTAACTGTAAAACTCACACTCCCTTCTCATGGTCTTTGTATTTAACTTGCTTTAAATCACATGCCTGTTCAAGTGGCAACCCATGCAAACTGGTTATAAAATGAATATCCGGCTAAAAGACTGTGGTCCGTGAACAGTTGAGACTCAGCTAAATAAAGCAGAGTCTAATGTTACTAATTTTGGCAAGAATGCCATAGGCATGACTTATAAGACTTTGCGCACATTCATTATTTGGCCTCAGACTACAGAGGTTGCATGCCATGGGTCTGTGTACAGAAGTTTAGCCCAAACTTATGTAAAAAAGAGTTGTGATTTGTATTGATTAAATGAATTAAATTATTCCTATGCAGCACTACCCTTTATGCACCTGTTCCAAGTCCAGCACCTTTGGACTCTTCTGCTGCATGCAACCAGCTCTACCTGTATGTCAAAACAGGTACTCCAGACATTTCATATAACAATCAATCACATATTGCCTACAAAAACAATTTCTTTCTCCACATAGTCCCTTTTACTTCAGTGGGCATCTCCATTAGTTAGTTCAAAGCCAGTATAACACTCCTAAGCAAAACTTTCAACTTTACCTATTTTAGGGGCACCTCTAGTTTTGTCTCAGAATTTTATTCCATCCCTAGTAAAAATGGGCATTGTTTTGAGAAGTTCTAAGTTAATAGTATCACTATTTCTAAAGTATCCCTAGTTTGTGGGAGGTCCATAAATATTTTTTGCTTTATCCCTATTTATGGAAGTTATAATTTAGAGCTATGCTTCTAAGTACTGCAGTGTCTCAAGGTGGATTTCAGATTTTAGAATCAGGTGTAAGCCGTCATGATGCTGCATTAATGTATACAACTTGAGGACTCAGGAGTGGAATAACCCCAAACATAAATAGTTTTAGAATCAAGCCCCAGGTTTCTATAATTATCTGTGCAATTATATCAGTAAGCACAAAATAATGTGTTGCTAAATGCTGCCAGGTAGCTAACTAGAAATAACTGAAGAAGTGTGGGAAACAGTTAATATATTTGAGACTTAGACACATCTAGTAGTAATCAGAGGTATGAGATGGCAACAAAGTAATTGACTACCATATACATGAAGCAGATGAAATTGAATTGTCTAACAGAAATTTTTTAAGATCTACTTTCCTTTTTTCATTTTTTTCTTTTTGCCAACTTGGTTTTAATTATAGTCGTAGAATGAAGCAACATGTTAAGTGTAAATAGATTTATTCAGCAAATCTGAGTTAGAATTTCACAGTCTCCATCTGTGTGGTCATTTTGTGTAAGCATGTATGAAAAGAGATGTTTGTAGGAGAGGACTGAAATAATTGTATTATACTAGATTTTTTTTATTTGTTGCTCAGAATAATCTTGCTAAAACACCTTGTCAACCCTCAGGTACATCATCTCAGGCAGTCCATCTTCATGATGTCATTATGGTATTGAGTTTAACCTGTACAGGGAGGCTAACAGGATAGCAGGTGATGTCAGGATTCCACATCTACTGTGTTTCATAACATGCCACCAGTCAAATAATTTATTCTGTCTCCATGGACTTGTTCATAAGACAAATTGCTGTTGTTGGCAGTTATCCTGCATGATAGGAGCAAAATTGCTCCACTATCACTAGTAACCAATGCTATAGCATCAAGCATACCAGCTTATCAGAAGAGACTTTTTTAAACTTTTATGAAACAGAAATAAGCCAGGATGAGATAAATGCTGACATATTTAGATGAAACAGTAAGTCATCTTGATTGAATTTAATTGCATTACTTCACATTTCTGCCTTATATTAAACATTTCTATAGAACCAGTTAACAATATTTTTCCTTTGTCCCAAGGTTTGTACGGACTGCAATTCCATTTACACAAGAACCCCAGAGAGATAAACCTGCTAATGTTCAGCCATATTATTTGTATGGATCAAAGGTCAGTACATTTCAGCTGAGTATAGTTACCATATATGTTGCTGTTTAATTGATAGCTTTTTGCATGAAGAAAGACATTTGGGGATGTAAAAGTAATCAAAAACCGAGAAGTCTTCTGTATTATGGCTATTATTTCTAAATCCTCTGAGGCTGTTTTTTTTCCAGCAGAAACTTTGCAGATGAAAACAACTGAAAGAAATCCATGATGTCATGGTGGTTATGTAACAGGTTACATTTTTATAGAACTGCAGCATTACCTGTTGTCACCTGCACACATACTAACGTGTCTGATGTGTTTCTGTGCCAGAGTTTCCAAGAAATTTTGTGTACAAGGAATTAGTGGTATGGCTGCTTAACAATCCACTGAAAGCATTACTGGCATTGGTGAACAACACACCAGATAACATAATAAGGCTGATGCCAAGGGTGGCTTGTGATATTGAACTTCTGGTTTGTAGTCTTCTCAGAGTAAAAGTGTTCTTTATTTGCTTTTATTATTATTTTTTTTAAATGTCTGATTTTCCCATTCCAGGACTTGCAACTCAAGCATAGAGTTCTGGTTTCTATAAAAAATAAAATGGCATTCGACTCAGCAGAGCTACATTTTAAAACAGCCCAGCACTTATGTGCATGCCTCCAAAGAGAATAAAGTGATTACACCATATTACATGTCGTCTTTCCATTTGGGGAGGGGTACAGATGGCATTTCAGTGGGGGGCTATTTGGACTGCTAGATAAAGCATAAGCAGTTTTCCCATTGGTGCAGACTATATCACATGACCAGTGCATGAAGCAGCTTAAATAAAAAATAAAAAAGAGTGACCTGCAGACCGGACTGTTGAGTATGGTAGAACACCTTTTCTGTTAAATAATTTTGCTAATTTAAATCTTTGATTGCCACTAACAGCCAACTTGTAGGACAGGATGCATTTTATGGTAGTTAATGTTTTGTGTGTGTGTGTGTGTGTGTGTGTGTGTGTGTGTGTGTGTGTGTGTGTGTGTGTGTGTGTGTATGAGTGTGTGTGTGTGTGTGTGTGTGTGTGTGTCTGAGTGTCTGTGTGTATTTGTGTGTGCACATGAGTATTTGAGGGGGTTGAAATGTGTTCCACAGTGTGCAACTCTAACACTGAGCAGAAATACATTGCTATTTTCATTATTTATGTATGTAGTCATTCATTTGATCACTGACAGAATCTGCTGTGTGCATGTCATCAATGAGGCTGAATTTTCTTGTCCATGTGCATGTTTTTGCTTGTGTATGTGTGGGCATGCATGTGTTTGTGTGCATGCAGGGGGGTTGCAGTGCATTGCACTGCATGTGTCTAACAGCAACACACTGAAATACATTACTTTGACTATTGTTTGTGTATTTACTTATTCATTCAATTGCTATTAGACATTTGTGGTGTGCACATGTATGTATGTGTGTCTGGATTACAGTGGTCTACACTGAATGTGCCTGACATGAGTGAGCTGAAATACAGTACTCTGGCCATTAGTTATTTATTTATTCATTCATTTCATTATATTCAAACATCTGAGATGAACATAGTCAATAAATTGTCTGTAATGGGTGGGTACATGTGTGCGAGTGTGTGTGTGTATGTATGTGCAGGTGTGCCAGGGTTGCAGTGGGCTGAACTGTATCAGACAGTATTGAATTGCAGTACATTGTGTTGCTCACAATTTAAGTATTCATTCAGTCATTTTATCACAAATAGATAGCTGAGGCATACACAGTGAGTAAAATGCCTGTAATTACCTGGCTGCATGACACAGTGGATTGGAGCCTTGCCTGAGACCCAGGTGATCATGGCTTGATTAGAAGCCTTGGATCTGGAGGAGCCAGACAGGCTGAGAGAAGATGAAGGGACAAAGCCTGGTCACTTCTCTCAGAGAGGGAGAGGGAGATTACATGCACAAGGAACATATTTGCAGGCTTGATTCTTTCTAGTTGACACTGGGAAAATAGCCTGTAGTACCTTATGACAGGAGTTGGGGTTGCTTGCTGGGGATGTCTTCATGGAACTGCAGGACAGTGCTTAATGCATTCAGCTTGGTTATTGAAAGTCCAAGTCCCATAATAGTAAGCCAGAAAGACTAAACATGCAGACTTACATATACAAGATTACTGTTCCTTGGAGTATTCCTTTTTTTCTAAGGTATGATGGTCCCTGAGTTGGTGATATATAATTTCATGAGTAAGGGGCTTGTTCCCCCATCAGTGGGTACAGGGGACATCCTACAAGTAACAACTTTTGAGAAAAACATTGTTCTACATTCACTGTTTTCCTGAGATTTCAATCTTTTTTTTTTATTTTGTGGCTTGCCTTTAAGAGTATTGATTTTTGAGTATGAACTCCTTCAACTCATTGCACAGCCTTCTATAGGTAGCTGTATAGTTGAGTAGGACACAAAATAAAATAAAATCACAAATCACCCCTGGTGATTGCCGGAATGGTGTTCCCCTCATCTGACACTCATCTCAGTTATGGGAAGTAAATGTGTCAGTAGGCCAAGAGAGAAATGGATGATTGTCAAACAGTGGGCATCAAAAGTGCAAAATTTAAAAAAAATTAATAAAATGTGGCTGTAATTGATGGCATGACAGTATGTATTTGTTTTTGGGTATACAGTAGTAGGAGGGAGAGTTGCAGTGAGTTGCACTGTATGTGTTTGACAGCAACATGCTGAAATACATTACATTGGCCACTTTTTAATATTTCAGTCATTTGATCATAATCAAACATAGGAAGTGTGCACATTCAGTAAAAGGTCTGCCGTTTGTGGCAGATCTTTGAGGATTGCATTAGGTTGCAGTATATGCGTCTAACACAGTAAGATGAAATGCATTACTACAGCCATTTATCATTTATTCAGTCATTTGGTCACAGTCAGACATTTGAGATGTACAAGACAGTAAGAGTATAGATAAACCAACAAAAACCAAAGAAAACGGACTTGCTTGACAAAAGTATGTTGGCACAACCCACCAAAAACGAGTGTCCAAATTGAACTCAGCTAGGGTTTATTAAGAAAATCCACGATGCATAAACACAGTTAAATATAAGAAAAGCCACGATGCATAAAACACAGTTAAAGTAAGCGCTTTCGTTTGGCTCATGCCAAACTTTTTCAAAAATAGTTTTGCATCACTTCCTGTAGTTTAAATAAGTTGAGTCAGTGATGTAATCAATTAAATAAATTCAAAAAATTAAAGGCATAACGTGCTTTAAGGCTTTTGACAATGTAAAACAAATACGTAAAATAGTGCTGTAGTACTGTAGTAGCAAACCAGTACTATCTCATTGAGCACAACGCTGAAATCAGTACTATGCAAATACTTATGTGATTACGGCGTACATCCAGTTATACATTTAAAATGCATACACAAAATGCATCAAATATACTTCATATATGCATCAAAATGAATCAAAATGAAGCAGCGTATCATCAATAAATAGGGAATAAGGAATGAATAAGAATCATTAAAAAAACACAGTATGACCAATAAAGAAAGAAAGTATGCTCTCCACTGTAAATCCTTGTACAAAATAATTTTAAATTAATGGAATGTAAACATTAACTTGAGTAAATGTTGTACGAGTTAAATGAACCCTCACCTAAATGCATATAAGCTAGCGAGTGTGCGCTTGTATAAGAAAGCGCTAAACCCGTGTTAGTACGATTTATAAGCTAGCCTCTAAAAATGTATAATAACAATAATTAAAGTAATAATTGTGATTATTGCTAGGTTCCATCAACAATGTATAAGTTGTACTTTGCGTATATTTTAAAATTACGTAATGCCCTTGCTTATTTAGTTGTGTAAATAATTACTTCATTAACCCATTAGTATGTTTCTTATATTTAACTGTGTTTATGCATCGTGGATTTTCTTAATAAACCCTAGCTGAGTTCAATTTGGACACTCGTTTTTGGTGGGTTGTGCCAACATACTTTCGTCAAGCAAGTCCGTTTTCTTTGGCATTTGAGATGTATGCTATTATTAAAGCAGCTTTAATTAGTATGCTCATGTAGGTGTGTGTGTGTGTGTGTGTGTGTGTGTGTGTGTGTGTGTGTCTATATATATATATATATATATATATATATATATATATATATATGTGTGTGTGTGTGTGTGTATGTATAAATAATACACTCTGCTCTCTACTGCTTGTCACACAGATTCACATACCACCGTGCAGCAAAGTTTTCTGAATCAGGCCCATAATGCTACTTTAAATGTGGTAGGGGATATATATGATTTAAAATGTACATGTAGTGGGAAGTTTACAAAGAGGCATAATTCTGGTCAAACTAAGCAAATATACAGAGAGAGTTTAAGCTTGGCAAATGCATGAAGTGTACCCATTATCATGCTGAGTCAGGGAGGTGCAACACAAGATGGAAGGTATATGAGAGAAAAAAGCTGGTGATGGAAAGGTGCAAGTCATAGCTTTATACTTTGTGTTATAGACCTCATTACTTTGGATATGAGGGGGTGGCCTGATAGGAGACATACTTGAATTTAAAGAATTAAAATGGCAGTTGGAAACCAATGCTATGGAAGGTTGAGGTTGGGGCTTAAATTATATGGTTTCCATTAGTAGTGTTTTAAAATTAAAAGCAGCCTTTTTATGTAATTTATATATGATTTTTAATGTTTGTATTTTTTTACTGTTTTTTGTTAGGCTGGTAGAGTGGTTCTAACAGGATGTTTGTTTTCATTTAATTTTTAAGTTTAAATGACAGATAGAATTAGTTAGGTAATTAGTTAACAGCCAGTGATGTGTTTCTAACAATTAATTGTTTTTTGGGAATGCGTTATGGAGGTATGTATGAGCAGAGCTAATTTGTTTTCTGATGAAGTCCGGATACCAGGACAAAAGCCCTCAATTTGTTTATTAAAGTAGTGTGAGTTGCACCTTTCCATCACACGGTTTGTTTCTTTTTTGTTTTTTATTGCTTTGTGGTTCTGAAGGTGTAAGAGAGGTAAAAGGCAGGGCCATTTTGCTATCATTTGTAATACAAAAGTTAATTAAAGAGGTTGCTTCTGAATACAAAACTGAAAATAATGTTTAAAAACATTTTGGGTTCAGTCACTACCATGTGTGATACTGAAGCAAACTGGCAAGTGAGTTTCAAGACTGATACAGGGGCTGGTTTTACTATGATATCGTGTTACATGTAAAAGTTTGTTGAAGCATCTTCATTTGCTTCAGGCAGAGAGAGAAATTCATATCCATGCAAGTAAATTTAAGTGTATTGGTAGATTTCTAGTCTTGTCTGAGTGGAAGGAGCAGAAGTTTGAGTTTTGTGTGTATGTGTTAGGTGGTCCATACATAAATAATGTGCTCATCAGTGCTGTAGTATGCAAGATAGTTTTCAATGTCAGTATAGATCTCTTCGGTGGAATTTGTTTGCTTAATTGTGAAAGAGTGAAAATTAAACTAAAACCAAATGCTTTTCCATATGCCTTAACCACACCCAAGACTGTGAAATTTCCTGTACAATTTTCCAGAGCTTTTCTTCATGGGCATCCACTAAAAAGAGGTAGCTGTCTGCCCATTTGGACTAACCCTGTAAACAAATGCAATGAACACTGTCTAAACTAGAAACATAATTCAATAGAATTGAAAGTCTTGGCGTAATAGAAAGTATAACTGAATCGACTGATTGGTGTGCTGAAATGGCCTCATTAATGAAGAAAAATATCAGTGTAGGAATATGAGATGGTTTAAAAAGGCTGAATGATGCAGTTCTGTGAGAAAGATTTGTTCTACATGCACTGGAAGACATAGCACCTATACTTGTCAGTGCTAAACTGTTTTCTTTGTTAGTTGTTTCCAGTGGATTAGGCAAATACACCTCGAGGAAGAAAGCCAAAAGCTGACAATCTTCATTACTCCAATGGGAAGGTTATTTTTGAAGGTACCGCTGTTTGGTATATCCTCAGCACCTGAAATCTTTCAGTTTAAAATGTCTGACTCGCTCAGTGGGATTAATGTTGCTGTTATTCTTATGGTTGACATCCTGATATTTGGTCCAGCCAAAGAGATGCATGATTTGAGGTCAAAGATAGTGCTCAATACTATTAACACCCCTGGGTTAAAGCTAAACCAAAACAAATGCTGGTTTCGAAAGTCTGAGCTTCAGTACTTTGGTCACATTGTGTTAGTGGAATTAGACTAGATGCAAACAAGGTCACAGCAATAGCTGACTTGCAAAGTCCATCTTGTGAAACTGAACTATGACAAGCCTTAGGCATGATTAACTTCTTGGGCAAATCTTTGCCAGATCCAATCAACTGTGCTACTTCCATTAATAGACCTGTTAAAGAAAGACATTACCTGGTCATAGGGATGTGTTCAAACCCAAGCTTTTAGCAGAGTAAAAGAAATGCTGACAGCAGCTCCAGAGCTAGCATGTTGTGATGTCACTAAACCAACAGTTGTGAGTACAGATACAGGTAGCTATGGCTTAGGTGCATCAGGACACCAAATGGATGAACAAGTGTTGCATCCTGTTGTCCATTAAGTGAAAATATTAACAGATGCTGAACATGTATTCACAGATCAGGAAATGAGTGTCTTGTGAGTGTGTGGGGATATGAGACATTTTCCAGAAACCTATTAGGTCTTGAGTGTTTCCAATTCCAATCTGACAACAAACCATTCCACTAGTAAATTCCGCTTATCTAGATAGTGCCACCCAGATACTAGAGACTGTTTATAAGACTGAAAATGATTAATGCCAGAGCAAGCCACATTCCTGAAAAGCAATTAGTTGTAGTGAACATGTTATCCAGAAATCCTATACATGATCAACTATTATCAAACATGGAAGAAGGTATTGCCTCCTATGTGCAGAGTATGTGACTACCAAAAGACTAGAAAAGCTGGTTAGGACCTACTGGAGAGATAGGTATGTATCCCAGAGACTACCCCGTCTTTGGAACAGGCTCTCCATCCATGTGAAGCAGAGTTCCTCCCTAAACCAATTCAAGTGCAACTTGCACAACTGGATGGGAAACCAGAAATTCATCCCTGGTTTGGCACCTGTGTCTCTATTGCAAACAGGTAACCTGTAAGTGGTTCATCTCCCAGGCCTATGCTTACCCTTATCAAGGGTATCAGAACTTGTCAGAGATTTGGGATGCATGGCTAGCCTTAAAAAGGGCCTTGTGGTCGTTAACCTAATAAACACCTACTAACCTATAAACCTAACATAAACTGCTAGAAATGATCATGAGTCACAAGCTATTATCCAATATGTTTGAGATGTATGGCCAAATCATTGGGCACAAACCAAACATCTTATGTATAAGTACTACACTATAACAACACAACTATCATAGCATAATGGGTTACTGCTGTATCAGGATAAAATAATAGTACTGCAATCACAGTGTTCTGAAACTCTACATCAAATGCAGATTGCTAATAAAGGTCTCACATAATGTCAAGAAAGAATTAACGTCAGTGTGTTGAATAATCAATCCAAATGTGCAAATAAATGATAGTCCCATATACATATAAATTTATAAAGCAAAAAGGTCAAGTTGACCATAGGTTTAAATAAAAACACCTTAATCCACAAAAACCTGCAAGCGCTTTCATGATCAAAGGTGCTTCTTCAACTATGACATTGCAAAGCTAGTGGCAAAGTGTCACTTCTGTATTGCCCATAAACCATTTCAGAAACGTGAGACATTAATACCAAAACCCTTGCCACAAGGTATTTGGCAAAGTATAGCTGCTGAACTGCATGAGGTTAAAAGCAAAAACGTTCTGTAGTTTTGGACTATTAACTGTCATGACATAAAAATAATACATGTACTTCCCACAATGAGCTAACAATTAAAAGCCAGGTTAAACTGTTCTCAGTAAGTGAAGTACTTACTAAACTGGTTACAGATAATGGTACACAGTTTGTGTCAACTGATTTCCTATAGATTGTTGATGATAGTTATTTAACTACTACTATATTAAGTCCTCACTATTCTCATTTAAACAGTAAAGCTGAGAGTGGTTCAGATAGTCCAGAACATATTGAGACAACCCGAGCCTCACAGTGGTTTCATGTTACATTGAGCTACTTCACACAGTGCTACAGAAGTAAACCCTTCTCAGCTAATACTTGGCAGACTGGGTTAACAATCCAAACTTAACTATTCTGTACATTTAAGTCAAATAAAATGAACATTGAACTACATCTACAAAAAAACATTATTCTGCACAACCTATCCTTCAACCAGTATGCTTAAAGTTTGTGGGAAGAAAAAGTGGGGCACAGCAGATGTTGCAGTGCAGAAGAGTAATGAACTGAAGGCTTACATGGTGAAAACAGAGTATGGTGTCATAGTTAGAAAAAACAGAAGGCATATTTGAGTAGCTCTCGATGAGTCTCAACTGAAAAGTGGTATTTTGGAAAGTAAACCTGAAGTGTTTAATCCAGGAGTAACAGATCCACATCAAGTGTTTAGTTTCCGTTAGAAGTGATACCACAACCAAGTCCAAACAGAAGTGATACCATAACGCAGTATCCAAGGCAAGGGTAGAAGTTTGAAATCCACAATGCATAATGATAAGCTGTGTGTTATCCATCCGACTGGGACTGTTCCTAATCCTGTTGAAACAGTTTTGCAGATTGACTGTAAAAATAATAATGTCCATAATAATTATTTGTCTAATAGTTTTTCCCTTTACAGGTTCAAGCTCCATTTTCAACACCAGTTCTCAAGCAAGTTGTGTGACAAGCAATGATAGAGTCAAATGCTCGGATACGTTACTGTACAGTTTTCCTTGTTACATATTTTGCCTGTGATGTTTCTTTTTTGTTTCACAATAATCATATTAATCATATTTTAAAATGTCTAACTATATTCATTTTCAGGATCAGGTCAGAGTGAGGAATGTATGTTTGCATTGGTACACATTGATACTTCATAATTGTAAAGAGGATTTTCTTTCCAAGAGCAGATATGATTAGTAAAGAAGAACTGCTAGACTTTGTATATACTGTAAATATATGCTGTAGCAATCTA
The DNA here is from genome assembly GCF_019279795.1 of Protopterus annectens. NCBI lineage: Eukaryota > Metazoa > Chordata > Ceratodontiformes > Protopteridae > Protopterus > Protopterus annectens. Next base: position 1,494,132,730 of record NC_056733.1, on the reverse strand, counting down.
TGCTGTAAGACCATCTTATAGCATAGCCATTTTAAGATTGTATGTATTCCATAATGGTTTGTATCCAGAGCCTAGTGCCAGTCTGTTCATGATAGAGTGCCAGTATGTTCATGATGATTGAACTGTTAAAATCATTTCTACTAATCTGTCATTTTTTACAGAATTAAAACCTACCCATGTGATTAAAATGCTGGTGTTTTTCTGATGTTAATGATACTGCTCTTCAACGTTATTGGGTAACCAGAGATGCGCTTCACAACAATTACTATAAAAATGCACTAACCTCTGTCACATATCAATGTGTAGTGTGCATATCCTCTGTCAACCACCCTTTCTTCCTCCCAATACATGATGACATACAGAGTCTTCCACCCATGGGTTCTACATGGCAGGTATTCTCCACATTTACGTAAGAGTAAATTTACTTTGCTCCACCATCATGGACAGTGAGATATAAATGTCTGTGAGTCAGTCACTGTCATAACTGGAGTACTTGTGACAATGCCAGGGATGACTTGAGTGGCTCAGTGTCACATGCAAATGCAATACCTTTACTAACAATAAAACACATTTGTCCATTCTCTTTTACGTAACTAAACCTATAGATCTTTTATTTACAGTAGACGGTTGTACACAATGCTAGCACCGGTTACTTGCACTTTTGGCAGCACTAGTTTAATGTAGTTTCTGTGTAAGTCAATCAGTCATGACAAAATAGCTCTAGGTGGCACCTTGAGTCCTAAGTTTGGGTGAAAATATTCTGCCGTCAAATTACCTAATTATACAGTGACTGGCCATTAATATTCTAAAACGAGCACGCTGATTGGCCAGCCTAACCAGCGTGCCCATTGTAAATCCAAGAATATACCAACGGAAAAAGGTCCAGTCACCCGGACTTTTTTCTGTTGGTATATTCTGTAAGTTTTTTTTTTTAAAACAAAAATTAAAAAAAATCTGTAGTCCAGACAAACGAGAGAGACAGCTTGGAGAAAATACTAGGAAGATCAGGTACATTATTTAAAACTAAAGACATGTACCTGATTTTCTTTGTTTTTCCTCCATACTGTCTCTCTCTTACCTGTAAACTGTCTGAAACTTTTTTTTTAAATAAAAAAAAAAAAAGAAGAAAAGAAAAAAACAGAGTAACGGAGACCTTCTTTTCTTCATTGCTTCCTTTCCAAAGCACTGATGTACTGGGTATGCGTGGGAACAAAAAAAGGCACCAGGCTATTACCAGCCGCGGAAGGTCAGTATGGCACTGTTATACAAAGACATTATTTAAGAAAAGTAAGTTTTTTTTTTTTTAAATAATATCATTGTATAATAGCAGTAACCGACTCCATGGTGTTGTATATTGAAATTTACCACGGTTGGCTTTATTTAATCACTCGGGCTTCGGCCTCGTGATTAAACCACATCAACCATGGGTAAATCTTAATATACTAAAGCAACATTGTCGGTTATTGCTTAAATATTTTCCTGCCTCTATAAGCACAAAACTAATTAAAAATAGTGATGATAAAATTACACTTTTATCAAAGCAGAGTCTGCTCTGGTGAAAAAGAAAATCAGTGTTCAGATATAAGTGGAAAAGAGCTGTTTAGCGCATTCAGAAATCACAGTAAGAGTTTTTATTTCCCAAGCACCACAAATACAGCTATGTGTTGCTAAGGTGCCCAAATTACAAACACA